>NC_141029.1:50420000-50577500 GCF_052040795.2 Danio rerio | reverse complement strand
AAATATTGGGTCAGATTACTCGCCTGCTTTTTTCCACAAACACAGAAAAATGTAAATCAGAGCATAATGAGACTGAGCATTTACAATGACACAAACCCAAACCAAAACTTTTAAAGAGTGGCAGAAGTGAGACTTTCTTTCTTTTGCCCGTTCTTTCCTGACATGCATATTATTTTGCTATTTTATTACAGATGACTGCTTTGCAGCTTTCAGCATTGAAATGAAAAATGTATTATATTTTTATATTTGTTATATATAATATTTGTTTTGTAGCAGAAATATTATTTGTTTAATGCAATGCTTCATTTTTGTTGAATGCAAACCATAGATTTATTTTTCATAATGTAACAGTATGACTTTATATAGCAGATAACTCACATTTAAGCACATTTAATACAGAATGATCATAAGAAATGTAAATCATTGTTAGTATTATTGTCATAATCATTATTTTTAAATTATTAGACTTTCATTTTGGAATTTTAGCGCAAATATCAGTAAGTCATTACAGTCTGGTTATTGTTGTCAAATACAATAAATTCATTATTATACAATGCAGTGGTGCTCATTCATTTTTGGTTGGTGCTCCTAAATTTTTTAAGTGCTACCAAGTAAAATAGCTAATTTTGAGCCCTGTACAGCTCTGTCTCACGCTGTCACTCTGCCCAAATAAAATGTAAATTACGTAAAATGTTCTGTCTAATATGTAGACAGCATAAACAGGCAGTTGCGAGAGGAAACCAAACACGACCATTTATAGAGTCTCCTTGCTAGTCCTACCGAAAGGACCAAATTGAATCAATTAAATGCATCAATAGCGCCACCATATTTGTACAGTGCTCCCAGGACAAGTGTCATTCAACCGCACTAGACAAGACATTGTTATTATGTGAAGAAGCGGAACTTTAGCGCTGTCTACGTGTGTAGTAATGAGCAAACAAAGAAAACGAAGCACAAAAGCAGAACATTTCATAGGTAAGATTTAGTTTTTTACGTTTTTGTATATTTTTAACTTATGTGCTAAACAGGTCATGTTATTGATGATAATACAGTCCCTTACTGCATTCACCATAAGGCAAAGTAGCACAAACTCGCACTAAACACTCGGCTTATACTAGTTTTGTTAAATAAAATCAGCAAACAATGCAAAAGAATTATGACAATGAGATGCTGCGGTGCCAGAAACTTGTAATATTGTCGGCTAGTGAAAGAGTCGTTCTTAACGGAGATTCATTCACAAATGAACCGCTCTCTCCATCAGTATGAGAAGTGAAGGCAGGAGAGGAGATGTGTTTCAGGACATGATTAGATCAAACTTAACAGGGAGGGTGGATAGTACATTTCCATACACACAAACACAAGCTTTTTTATCAGGAATGCTAGTGCGATCACTGATCCATCAATGTAGAAAAGTGATGTAAAATTATAAGTTGCGTAATTTAAAAAAAAAATGTGCATACTGACCTCCGGGAAAACTCCCGATCATAGATATATGTGTAATTCTCTGGCTCTGGATGGCCACAGTCCTACACTGCAACTTTGTCCCGCATTCATTTTAAAGGAGCGCTACCCTGTACTAAAATGGCTCTATTGACGTATTCCTTCAAATAGACAACAACAGGTACTTTCCAGGCCCTATGTCTGAAACTTAAATACCTTCAAGATGCGTGGAAGCCCTGTAAAACATTGCACATGCCCACCAATCTTCCAGTTTCCCCCCACAGATAAACTCACCCAAATTTGGGATGCAGCACGACGGCTCTGGGATTTTGGAAGCAGTATGTGTGATTATCATCGACGCAGTGTTCAGCTAACTTCCTCACGAAGCGTCCGTCCAGCTCTGACACTTTCAGACAATCCAGAAAACTGTCCACCCAATAAAGCTTCCTCCCAATCCAGTCGACCGCCAGCCCTTCACCATGCAGAACCCCATTGACCACCGCCTCCCGGCCTGTCCCGTTAAAAAACATCCGCTCCAGCACTCTGCGGCTCACATCGATCCAATACAAGCGTTTATCCACGCGGTCGAAATCAAGAGCCACCACGCTACTCAGACCCTGCAGGATGAGCGAATAGGCCTCTCCGTCCGTGGACAGATTGCGCAGGTAGTAGCGGTTGCTAAAGATTAAATACGGGTGGATGTTGCTGTTTTGTCTGCAGCTGTGACCATCTGGTTCACGGAGGAATCCCGGAGCACATTTGCAGACGTATGAGCCCAGGGTGTTTTCGCAGACCTGACTGCAGACGCTGGGTGTGACAGAGCACTCGTCGATGTCGTCGCAGGTTTTGTTGTCAGACATGAGGCGGTAGCCGGGCCGACAGGTGCAGATGAAACTGGTCAGTGTGTCGGTGCAGTTGTGGTCACAGTGGTGCATTGATGGGTCTGTGCATTCGTTGATGCCTGCGATGACATGAGAGAAAAAATACATACAGTACAGTGAGTTCTGGGCTTTTTTGTGTGGCTGTCATGCAATGTCCACTACAACACAGTACAGTTCACTACTATGATTGCTAAGAATGCTTTTATGTAAAAATCAATATATTAATGAAAATCCAATAGGAATAAAAAAAAAAAAAAAAAGTCTCTTATGTTTAATGCATTCATTCATAAATTAAGAATTGGTTATTTTGTTCAAATAAGTATTTTTTTTGCTCAAATGCATTTATACATAAATAAAAACAAGTCTTTTGTGCAATGCATTTAGTTAAAAAAACAAATTGGTCACTTTTGCTCAACGCATTTATTTATACATTTAAAATAAGCCTCTTTTTTGTATTTAAAAGTCTATTTTGCTTATTGTATTCATTTAAAAATAAAAATAAATATTTTTTTGTTCAAAATATAATCATTTTAAAAATAAAAAGAAGTCTGTTTTGCTCACTGTATTCATTTAAAAATAGAAATTAATATTTTTGCTCAAAATAGAATCATAAAAAAATTAAATAAGTGTATTTTGATTATTGTATTTATTTAAAATAAAAATTATTCTTTTTTGCTCAAAGTACAATTATTGAAATATAAAATAAGTCTATTTTACACAATGCATTGTAAGCAAAAAAATAATAATTTTATATATATATATATATATTAATATTTCAATTATTGTATTGTAAGCAAAAAAATATTTTTATTTTTAAAAATAAAAATACAATTTTTTCACACATTGTATTTATTAAAACAATAACAAGTCTCAATTAGTTTTTTTGTTTTTTTTGCTCACAATGCAATCATTTTAAAAAAATAGGTCTATTTTACTTAATGTTTTTTTCAAGTCTTGTTTTGCTAAATTCATTCTTTTAAAAAAAATGTTTGTTTGTTTTTTCCTCATAATGCATTTAATCATTTATTTTAAAAATAGATTTTAAAACTGTTATATGGTGAAATTTGGTTACAATTAAAAAAAAACTTTTTTCTAATTTAATGTAGTTTAAAATATGTTTTACTGTTGCAAGCTGAATTTTCAGCATCATTTACATCCAGCCTTTAATGTCACATGATCCTCAGAAATTATTATAATCTGGTTGTTAAGTTCTGACGTATGAAATACTATTTTCAGGTCTGAGCCGCAACTTATTTGATTTGAGAAAATATTCGTTTATGACCCCCTTTTTAGTCCTATCTCACATTAAAGTGAATTTTATATGACATCATGGTGGAACAGTACATGTCTTTGTTTAGTAAAACAATGAAAATCTGTGGTTTAAAACAAATAAAAAATCACTGGAAAACAAAAATGTTGTTGTTTAATGCAACCAAATAAACACTAAATTTGAAAACAAACAAAAAATGAAACAATTTCAGCTACTTAATTGATTTGAGGTTCTAAACTTGAAAATTTGCATGTTATTAAGTACATAACACTGGATTTGTTTTGAATTTTAATTTTAAAAACTAGCTGAAACAACTTAATTTTTTTGAGCACTCGACTTAAAAATTGAGTTTTTAAGAACAAAAGCATTGTAAAAGTGCCTCTGATTGAAGAGGAAAAGGTCATTTGGCTAACACAATAAAGTTTGTTGTCTATCCTTCATTTTGTTAGATGCTGTTGTAACTTGAATATATTGTTGCAAACTGCAGGGTGCGAATTACAGGGGGGTTTGGGAGGCGACTGACCCCCAATTAATGCTTGATCTCCACCGAAGGACATCAAAACATGATATATGGGGGGGTCAGACCTTTATTATTTAAGAAATAGCTTTCTCTGATCTCTGATCTGTATCTTAAATATTAATAATAAAAACTGTATTATATAAATATACATTTGATCCCCCCTATAACGGCCTATACCATTGTGAATGCTTAATGTGCCAATCAATGCTAGGAAAAATCTAATTCAACAGTCTGAAACTGGCAGTTCTAGAGCACCAATAGACATCTTTAGTATTCACAAAACTTTCTTGTAAAATAGATGTTTATATCTGCATGTAGCCTAAAAAAATTAGACACATAAATTGTATAACTTGACCAACAGTAACCTCTAAAATTGTTACTAAATATCTCTCAAAACACTGAAAACGTTTAAATTTGAATAATAAATTAGATGTAATTTAAATACATTCGTAAATTTTACTAAAGCATTCCCAAACTACTGCCGAAAAAAGTTGACCCCCCATCCTCAATGTATAATACGCACATTGACCACACCCCTTTTACAGTTAGTTTGCTCTGAGAGAATGATTCGCAAAAGAAGCCCCGCCTCCAACTCAATACTCCACTTCAGTTGGAAGGACATCAACATACTGAAACAATAGTCTCAGCAACTGGTTGAAAGAGACTTTAAGAAGCAGGGATGACAAAATAACAGATGCTGTAGTTCTCACCGCAGCCCTTCTCGTCGCTGTTGTCGCTGCAGTCGTCATTTCTGTCACACACTTGGCTCTGTGGCAGACAGTTGCCGTTGTCGCAGCGGAAGTGTCCGGATGGGCAGGTGGGCGCAGGCATCCTGCACAGGTGGTCCAGCTCATCAGACTCGTCCCCGCAGTCGTTATCTCCATCACAGAGGAAATCCCTGGAGATGCAGCGGCCGTTCTGACAGGTGAACTGATGCTGCTGACACGGCTGATACGTGCAGCCCTGCTCATCACTGCTGTCTCCACAGTCATTACGCCGATCACACCTAAAGCAGCAGGGCATTATGGGAGAAATTATGATTATTAGCGGAAAACTGTAAAAAAGTGAAAAGTTACTTTACTTAAAAATAGTGAGTAAACCCGTTGCCTTAAAAGCAACAAGTTGGTTTTGCTAGTTTTGCTAACATAACTTTTATAATTATGCCCATAGTTTGTTTACTAAATAATTACAAGGCAACATTCATTCATTCATTTTCTTGTCAGCCTAGTCCCTTTATTAATCCAGGGTCGCCACAGCGGAATGAACTGCTAACTTATCCGGCACATTTTTACGCAGCAGATGCCCTTCCAGCCGCAACCAATCTCTGGGAAACATCCACACACACATTCACACACACTTATACACTACGGACAATTTAGCCTGCCCAATTCACCTGTACCGCATGTCTTTGGATTGTGGGGGAAACCGGAACACCCAGAGGAAACCCACACGAATGCAGGGAGAACATGCAAACTCCACACAGAAACGCCAACTGAGCGACTTTCTTGCTGTGAGGCGACAGCACTACCTACTGCGCCACTGTGTTGTACAAGGCAACATGTATACTCTATTGTATAAGTGAAGTCAACTAATCCAACTAATACGAAAGTATATTTAAAAATATTACAATTCAAATAAAAATAGATATATTTTCTGTTGATGATTACTACTACTACCACATCTACAGATAGTAACTGTAATGATAATAGGGATAATAATTCACATTGTGTGTTGTATGTTTTTATGGCTATGTAGTCATTATGTTCTCATAAAAATACACAAAACAATATTTGCAAATAATTTGTGCATTTCAATTAAATGACAATTTAAGCATAAAAAAGATGTATCATTCAATAAAACAATATTTAAAGAATAAAAATATTTGCTGATCTCATCCTACAGCATAATACTGAGCCTAAGTAAGTCTCTTCTGCTCAAAGAATTTCTTTAAAGAATAAGTCTTTTAAATATTTTTAATGTTTATTGTTTATTTATTATTTTATTGTATTATCTTTCATATTTTATAGTTTTTATTGTTTTACTAAATACATTAGGCAGAAGAGAATAAAAAATAAGCCTCTTCTGCGAAATGCATTTATTAAAAAAAAAAAAAAAACAAGTCTCTTGCTCAATTTATTTATGCAAAGAAATAGAAATATGCCTTTTCTGCTCAATGCATTTATTTAAACAATAAAAAGTCTCTTTTGCTTGATTTATTTATTTTTAAAAAGTTTCTTTTGTTCAATGCATTATTTAAAACAATAAAAATAAGTCTCTTCTGCTTAATTTATGTAAAAAAAATATTTTTTTTGCTCAATGCATTTATTAAAACAATAAAAATAAATCTACTTTGCTCAATCTATTTATTTAAAATATATATATATATATATATATATATATATATATATATATATATATATATATATATATATATATATATAAGTCTAATTTGTTCAAAGCATTTATTAAAGCAATAAAAATATGTCTCTTTTGCTCAATTTATGTAAAAAATTTAAATATGTATTTTTTTGCTCAATGCATTTATTAAAAAAAACTTAACAAGTCTATTACTCAGTTCTTTTATTATTATTATTATTATTTTTAAAGTCTCTTTTGCTCAATTTATTTATAAAAAAATTTAAATAAGTCTCTTTTGCTCAGTGCATTTATTAAAACTATAAAAATATGTCTTTTCTGCTCACTTTATGTAAAAAATACAAATAACTCTTTTTTGTACAATGCATTCATTAACACAATTTTAAAAGGAATATTTTGCTAAATTTATTTATGTAAAAATTAAAAACAAGTCTTAATTGCCCAATGCATTTAATAAAATAAGTAAAATACGTCCCTTTTGCTCAATTTACTACTGCAAAAAATAAGTCTTTTTGTTCAATGCTTTTACTAAACCAATAACAAAGTCTCTTTTGCTCAATTTATTTATTAAAAAAATTAAATAAGTCTCTTTTGCTTAGTACATTTATTAAAACAACAAAAATAAGTATCTTCTGCTCAATTTACTTATGTAAAAAAAATACAAATAACTTTTTATTGCTCAAAGCATTCATTAAAACAATTTTGAAAGGAATATTTTGCTCAATTTATTTATGTAAAAAATAAAAACAAGTTTTTTTATCTAATGCATTTATTAAAACAATAAAAATAAGCTTCTTTTGCTCAAGTTACTGATGTAAAAAAATATTTTTTTTTTGCTCAATTTATGAAAAAACAAAAAGTAAAAATAAGTAATTTTGGCTCAGTGCATTTATTTAGAAAAATAATTGAGGTTGCACTCCTGTCATCTCATTCAATGCATCTGCGTATTTTATTTATTTATTTATTTATTTATTGTTTGTTAGCTCTGAATGGCTCTCTGACCTGTATGAGCTGCGGATGCAGAGGCCGTTGTTGCAGGTGAACTCATTGGTGGAGCAGGACCTGCGGGTGCAGTTCTGGTGCTCATCGAAGGCGTCTGAACAGTCAGCATCTCCGTCACACACCCAGTCCCGCGGGATACACTTCCTCTGAGGAGGCCTGTTATTCACACAGGTGAACTCCTGAGCTGAGCACGTGCGGTTCGCTGAACGGTGGACACAAAAACATCAGGCCGGAGTTATAAATCACACATTTCTTTACCACATTCATGATCAAATCAGTGTAAAATAACTGCATGGCTGTGAGCTTTGTAGTAAGCCTTATGAGAGGCCTCCCTAGGCAGCATTATAAGAAATCATAAGCCTGCTAGGAATCATAAATAGCGTTAGAAAAGATATGCTGTTGTTTTTTAGGATACTTTGTTTTGATTCCTTGATCCCTTTGTTTTGATTACGCTATTTTACGTCACATGTAGACTACTGCAATTCACTTTCCTGTTGCATTTCAAAATTACAAATTTCTCGCCTTCAGTTGATCCAAAATGCTGCTGCTAGATTCATTTGCAATAGCAGGAAAAATTATCCCTTTTCTAAGGGGTCTCGGCTTACTGTTGCAAACTAATTTGTGGACCGTACAGTTTCTCAAAGCTGCCAATCAATAAATAAACCGCCCTAGTGGAGATTTTAGAGAGAAAAGAGGCCTCAAGTGAGTTGGGCACAGTCACTACTGACCACAGTTGTGTCTCTGGTCCTCGTCGCTCATGTCTCCGCAGTCGTTGTCTCCATCACAGATCCAGGAGGAGGCGATGCAGCGTCCGTCATCGCAGCGAAACTGCTCAGAGTTGCAGGTCCTTACCAGAGAGGCTGTGGAGAACACAAACAGCGAGTCAAGCAGCAGAAGAAGAGCCAGCCGCTGCAGGGCCATGTCTCACAGCTCACACAAACACCCACACACACACACATTTAAACTGCATCATCAGTGCGGGAACTCTGGGAGACGAGCGGCATTCCTGTCTGTAGCGTTCTGACTGAACAAAAGACACAGAGGGGTGCTGTGATTAACGGGACAAAGGAGAGAGGATGGGGAGTGTGTGTGTGTGTGTGTGTTTGTGTGAGACAAGGATGATGGAGGAGTGTTTGTGTGTGTAAATGACAGTGAGAGAAAGAGAGAGAGAGAGAGAGAGAGAGAGAGAGAGAGAGAGAGAGGTGTGAGAGAGAAAAAATTAGAGAATGGAGCACTGTGTTTGTGTGTGTGTGTAATTCTGTATTTGTGTATGTAATTCTCTCTCTCTGTGTATGTGTATGTGTGTGTGTGTTTGTGCTTAGTTCTGTGTGTGCAATTTTGTTTTTGTGTATGCGTTTCTGTGTGTGTGTGTAATTCTGTATTTGTGTAAGTGTTTCTCTCTCTCTCTCTCTCTCTGTGTATGTGTGTGTGTGTGTGTGTGTGTGTGTTTCTCTGTGAGTGTGTGTGTATGTGTTTCTGTATTTGTGTGTGTGTGTGTGTGTGTGTGTGTTTGTGCGTAGTTCTGTGTGTGTAATTCTGTACTTGTTTATGTGTTTCTGTGTGTGTGTGTGTGTGTGTGTGTGTGTGTGTTTCTCTGTGAGTGTGTGTGTATGTGTTTCTGTATTTGTGTATGTGGTTCTGTGTGTGTTTGTGCGTAGTTCTGTGTGTGTAATTCTGTATTTGTTTATGTGTTTCTGTGTGTGTGTGTGTGTGTGTGTGTGTTTCAGTATGTATGTGGTTCTGTGTGTGTGAGTGTGTAATTCTGTACTTGTTTATGTGTTTCTGTGTGTGTGTGTGTGTGTGTGTGTGTGTGTGTGTGTGTGTGTGTGTTTCTCTGTGAGTGTGTGTGTATGTGTTTCTGTATTTGTGTATGTGGTTCTGTGTGTGTTTGTGCGTAGTTCTGTGTGTGTAATTCTGTATTTGTTTATGTGTTTCTGTGTGTGTGTGTGTGTGTGTGTGTGTGTGTTTCAGTATGTATGTGTTTCTGTGTGTGTGAGTGTGTGATTCTGTATTTGTTTATGTGTTTCTGTGTGTGTGTGTGTGTGTGTGTGTGTGTATGTGTGTGTTTCAGTATGTATGTGGTTCTGTGTGTGTGAGTGTGTGATTCTGTATTTGTGTATAAATAGACTTGTGAACGTTTTGAGATTACTCGCTTCATTCACGTATCAAATTTACTTAATTTGTGCGTCAAATTCACTGAGCAATAGACGTGGATTCATGTCATGGGCAGGGCTTCTGCCCGGTGACTAGCTTTGTTGCTAAATGGCTAACAGGGCTTTAGGAAGGCTGAAAAACAGTGTCAATTCGTTTGGAGCCGTGCCTGAGTCCACTAGATCCATTCTGAGGTGCACCAGCTCTGTGAGTTCGAAATTTTCTCCAGAAATTGTACCTAGATGATGGAAGCTTTAAGCAGTGCTTCTGACTAAGCCGAGCCCAGTTTGATGAACTGTTGTTTGGTGTCAGCAGGAGGATTTTCCCCCTGAGACACCAACAACAGGCGATACGTCATAATCACGCCAGTCACGTAGTAAAATTAACTATAAAGTTGAATCTATTTTGCTCCCATCTGGCCAGCCACTTGCTTGCATGTATTTGGGGAGTAAATGATGAATTTACGTGCTGAATCCTACATGTTCTGCTGTTTTGAATGAGGCAAACATGCAGCCGTAAGTAAACATGGCGATGCCCATCTCACATTATAGATCACGATCAAGATAATTTATACACCGTTTAAACAACAGAAACACTCACATATTTATGTGAAATGGAATATCAGGTAGTTGATGACAAGATGAGCGTGTGTATATTTTGTATAAAAACAGAAAAGCATAATAAAGAGGACATGTCTGTCATACAGCTCTATTGTGGCTGCGATCTGTCATGTAACAGACATGACGCATTGCCATAGAAACATTAAGAGTTAGCAATCTAAAATAATGATCGCCTAACAACAGTCACAACTGGTTTCAGATAGAATCTTTTTAACTCAGCAGCAAAAGGGTTACCAACAGAAAAAGAAGCGATGGTAGAGTTACTTTGCATTGCAAGACTAAAGATACATTTTTTTCACTGCTCTTTTTTGGATCATTAATTTTTCCATGTGTTGTCATGTATAGCTGCACTGCAAAAAAAAAAGCTTTTCTTAGTCATTTCATCTCATTTCCAGTTTAATTATCTTGAAAATCTTATATCAAGACTAGGCAAGACAAATGTCATGAGAAAATGAAGTGATGCTTTATACTTCAGTTTGAGGTTATATCTAATTAGGATTATTTTTCTCACCCCTAAGTAAGAAAGTTAAGCAGACAATCACTTAATTTTAAGGTGGGTTTAAAAAAAAAAAAGACATAATTTCTTATGCTATTTCATGTGTCTAGTATTTCATGTATCTTGATTCAAGATTTTTTTAGATACTTGGATTGAAAACAGGACAAAACTACTTAGTTAGCTTTTTATTTTATTACTATCAGAACAGCTCAGGGATGCGCTTTTTTGAATAAAAGGTTGGAAATGAATGCTTTTCTTGTTTTTTTTTAATCAGATTCATTGATTAATCGAAAAAAAATAACCAAAAGATTAATAGATTATTAAAATAAGTTGCAGCCCTAATCTAAATGACTAAATATTCTATTACTAAATATAATATATTAAAAAATAAACATGAGAGGTGTACGACTGCGTTGTTTCCTTCCAGTTTTAATATTTAAAAAAAAATTCACCTGTAAAAAGGTTAAAAATAATTACAAGCCACTAATCCCAGGTGTTGTGATTGCCAGCAGTTATGCCTCCACTGGAGATCACGTCCATATACAGCCAAACTACAACTCCCATCATGCACCTCACACACCAGTTCCAAATTAACAAATTGCACGCACATACACAGCAAAGCTCATTGTACTGATAACTGTATATAAAACTCACGAACACTCATCCAGTGTTGAGTCTTGTTTTTCCTGTGAACATTACAAAGTGTTTTCTCTGTCCTGCCATGTTCAGCCTGCATCAATCTTTTCGCCTGTTACAATGACTACTCTTTTGGATAGCCATCATGCTTCTGTTTGTACCTGTTTGACCATTACCTGCCTGATTATTCTTTATTAATAAACTGCACATGGATGCACACCTCCCTTGCCAAACCCATATCAATACACTGGGTAACTGTAATGCACTAATGCTACTTACTACAGGTAATGGGCTCATCAGATCCATCATTACAGTCTGTTCCTCCATCACAGTACCAGTGGCCAGGAATACAGCGTCCACTCGAGCAGCGGAACTCATTGTGGGAGCATTTAGATGTGGCTGAGGAGTGATGGACAAAATGACAGTCAGAGATTAAGCATCTAAACCAGGGGTGCCCAAACTTTTTCATATAAAGGGCCAAACACCAAATATCATTATGAGCCAAGCGCCGAAGGTAAATATATCAAACTGTATTATATTAAAGTTGCCATGGATAATTTCCTAACTTGTTAAGACTCACCGCAGTGTGTGGGACTCTCGTCACTGTTGTCTCCGCAGTCATTATCTCCATCACATAGATACGAGCGCGGGATGCAGATATTAGTCGACTGGCATTTGGTGTGTTCTGGCTGGCAAGTCCTCTCAGCTGGGAAATCAAATCCATAATAGATTGTTTAAAATCAAATTAGGAAACGTCAAACTATTCCATGTCACATACCTATGCGGGTAAATAAACAACATGATTGGCTTCCACAGAGCTAGGTTATCCTCGTCCTACCTTGCTCTAAATAGTGGAGTATTGCAATTGCAAACCGGCCCACAATGATTTTATTGCTTATTAAATACAATCAATAAAACAGAAAAGTAAAGCCTGATTTCTTCTACTTTCTGACTCTCTGAATGACTTTGAAATTTTAAAACAGCACTGTTTTTGTCAACTAGCAGCTTCAAAAATGAAGAATTAAACTATCTTTAATAAAGGGACCAGTGATTCCTACTTCACTTCCTTCTGGAGTGTTTATAACATATTTTATTAATTTGCCAAACAGACTAAAGATTCTATAAAAAGATTCTAGGTTGAGTTTTTTTTTTTTTTTTTTTTGTAAAGAAGTTCTAAAAGTAAAAACCCTGCAATGAAAGACTAAATTAGCCAAAAGTGAAAATGCACTTCTTATTAATAAAATATTCATTCTGAACTCATTAAAAACTCAAGAAATCAAGAAAAAAAAATAACATTAATGCAAAGAATGATTCATGAATAATAAAATCAATAAGCAAATAATATAAAGTAAATATGAAAAATATTCATATAAAAAAAATGAGAAAAGGGAAGCAACAAATACTGGGTTAATGTTGATACCCAAACACAAATTTATTATTATTTCCTTCAGTTTCCTTCCCTGTTCCTTACATTTGAGATGAGGGTTCAGAGCTTATATTAAACTATGAATAATTCAATTAGGAAATAGCTTTCTCAATGAAAGACATGTCTATGGGGTTAAGGAAATCCTCAAAGTGATACTTCCACCGTCCGACAACATCCCCAGTCGAGGTTAACAGCTCCCCACTTTCACAGCAGAATAGCCTTTCATTGGGGAAGCAGAGACTGGGGGTGCAGGGGTGGACTCACCCATCACCCAAGCGGAGGTCACTGATGTAATTTACAAGCTCCGCAGTGGCAAAGCAGCGGGAGTGGACGAGATTCACCTTGTGTATCTTAGGTTACTGGATATTTTGGGGCTGTCTTGGCTGACACGTCTCTACAATGTCGCATGGAGATTGGGGACAGTACCCCTGGAATGGGCAAATGTGGTGGTAGTTCCCATTTTTAAGAAAGGTGACCAGAGGATGTGCTCCAACTATAGGGCGATCACACTCCTCAGCCTCCCAGGGAAAGTCTATGCCAGGGTACTGGAGAGGAGGATCTGGCCGATGGTTGAACCTAGGATCCAGGAGGAACAATGCGGTTTTCGTCTGGGCTGTGGCACACTGGACCAGCTCTATACCCTTACCAGGGCGCTCGAGGGTTCATGGGAGTATGCCCAACCAGTCCACATGTGTTTTGTGGACTTGGAGAAGACATTCAACTGTCCCTCATGGTATTCTTTTTTTTAAGGGCCGTCTTGTCCCTGTATGAACAGAGTAGGAATTTGCTTCACATTGCCGGCAATAAGTCAGACTTGTTCCCAGTGCATGTTGGACTCCGGCAGGGCTGTCCTTTGTTCCCAATTCTGTTCAGAATTTTTATGGACAGAATTTCAAAGCGAAGCCTTGGGCTGGAGGTTCGGGGACCCAAGGTTCGGGGACCACAGGATTTAATCTCTGTTATTCGCAGACAATATCGTTCTGTTGGCTTCATCGAACATGGACCTTTAGCATGCACTGGGATGGTTTGTTGCAGAGTGTGACGTGGCTGGGATGAGAATCAACACCTCCAAGTCTGAGGCCATGGTGCTCCACCGGAAAAAAGTAGTTTGCTATCGCCAGGTTTGAGAAAAGTCCTTATCCCAGGTGGAGGAGTTCAAGTATCTTGGGGTTTTGTTTACGAGTGAGGGAAGGATGCAGCGTGAGATTGAAAGGCCGATCGGTGCAGCAGTAATGCGGTCAATGTACCGTTCCGCTGTGGTAAAGAAGGAACTGAGCATAAAGGCAAAGCTCTTGATTTACCGGTCAATCTATGTTCCTACTCTCATCTATGGTCATGAGCTTTGGGTCATGATCGAAAGGACAAGACAAGATCTCGGATGCAAGCGGCCGAAATGAGTTTCATTCGCAGGGTGGCAGGGTGCACCCTTATAGATAGGGTAAGGAGCTCTGTCATCCAGGAGGAGCTCAGAGTAGAGCCGCTGCTTCTCCACATCAAGAGAAGTCAGCTGAGGTGGCTTGAGCATCTGTTTCGGATGCCTCTTGGATGCCTACCTAGGGAGGTGTTCCAGGCATGTCCCACCAGGGGGAGGCCTTGGGGAAGACCCAGAACACGCTGGAGCGACTATGTCTCTCAGCTGGCCTGGAAACGCCTCGAGATCCCCCTGGAGGAGCAGGAGAAAGTGTCTGGGGAGAGGTCTGAAGTCTGGAGTTCTCTCCTGAGACCCGGCCCCGATAAGCGGTAGAAAATGACATGACATAACTTTTAAAAACATTTAAGAGGAAAAATATTACCAGTGGGCAAAATATGACAGTGAAAGACGCTTCAATGGTGCATTTCAGTGAAATGTGTATTACACTAAAAATGGGTCTGTAAAACCAGAAAATTTTTTTATATTTCCTATAACTAGACAATGTTCACTAATCTGTAATTGTCTATTTTCAATAAATGTGCTACTAGATTGTCTTTAACATCATCATTAGCATTTAAAAGCGATGCTTTTAAGAACGTTAACTTCGTAAAATTTTCTTGGTCCAATATCTAAAATAAATCAGGTATAAGGCCATGGCTGTGTCCATGCACGGGCTCGCGTTCGACCAGTCGGTCTTGCAGGGTACCTTGGAAGAACAAACTCGAACAGCGAGAACAGAACACATATGAGAAGTGAGATACTGCGAGCTTCCTGTTGATTACATGACTTTTAGACAAAAGCAATTTCATCTTTAAAAAAGTTATGTTTTTTTATTTTCAGTGAAAATTTATGAATATTTAAAACACAAAAGCAGTCAATGAAGATAATTTGTAAAATGCAAATAAAAATTATTTCAGCAAGGAAGTGGCTCGCACCACTAGTGGGTTGTAGGGACCCCTAGTGGCGGTGGAGCCCTAAAGCCGCCTTTCTACTGCACATGACATTTGGACATGACTGTCGGAATACACTTTTTTGTGGCAGTCGCACAGAATTTTCAAGTCTGACTTGCACCATGGGAGAGAAGCTGTTCTCGCAGTGTCCAAAATAAAGGAGTGAAAAGCAATTCTCAGTGGTTGAATGAATAAATGAATGAACACTAGAAACTCAGACTGCTAAAAATATTAGAGGGAATGTGGAGACAACATAAAACATTATATTTTTATTATTTTATTACTTACATTTTTGAATAGAAATGTATTTTTTAATATAGACTTTT
This sequence comes from Danio rerio, assembly GCF_052040795.2. Taxonomy (NCBI): domain Eukaryota; kingdom Metazoa; phylum Chordata; class Actinopteri; order Cypriniformes; family Danionidae; genus Danio; species Danio rerio. The sequence goes on along the minus strand of NC_141029.1, from coordinate 50,561,995 downwards.
TCTGATAAAAAAAACTAAATAAATAAACTCCTATTTCTCATCTCGCGCACACGGACCTGCTTGGACAAAACTGGAATACAGTCGGCCGGTCGCATGCGGTCTTGTCGCAGGAGTTCAAATATTTCAACGGATCCGCAGCTCAATTCGGATCCGAATTTTCCACATACGGAGATGATCGGAACTCCACGCAGCTCCCGGACTACTCTCCATTGGAAATGAATGACTTCCAATCTGTCGCTTGTCATTTGCAGTGGAAAGGAGGCTTAAGCCTTAGTTCGCCTATAGGGAGGGCCGGCTATGCGTATCGGTGACATATGGAATACTGTTTCCGGGTCCAAGCCGCTACTCATTGGAATTGAAAACATATTGGTTTGAGACCACTTTTTAGTCCTATCACACATTAAAGTGAATTTTATATAAAATCGTAGCGTACACATCAGTCTCTGGACTCTGCATCACAAATACCAAAATTTTAGAAACTTATGAAAAAAATTATCACTTTCTGGCCATGATATTAGGCATGGACATATATATTGCAATCATGATGTTTGAAATTAATACAGCGCTTTGTAGGCGTTTATTATTACCATTTGATGACTCCCCATGCAGTTTCATATAGCGATTGGACCACTTAGCATGGAGTCACACTTAACAAGTGGATAGCTATAAATGAACTAAACTGAGCTTTGCAATACACTGACATAACAATGAATGGACATTTACAATACAATATAAAGCTCTTATATTAAAAAGGTGACTTGTTTTTTGTAACTGAGCGACTTACGGCAGTTCTGTTCATCCGAGGTCCCATTATCGTAGCAATTGTTTATTCCATTGCAGATGTATTCCCTGGCAATGCAGCGGCCATTATTACAGGAGAACTCTGTATTTGGGTCGCAGGGTCTGAAGATGCAGCCAGTCTCATCGCTGTTATCCCCGCAGTCATTGTAGTGATCGCATCGGTAATGATACGGCACACAGCGACCATTTCCACAGGTGAACACTGTGGGCTCGCAGGTGTGAAATGCTGTCATGTGGAAATAATGTTAATAAAAAACATAATCAATGATTGCATGTGTTGAAAATATTGCATGAGCTACTGCATCTCACTGTGTAGCTCCTCTATTTTAGTTTACCTGAGAGAGAAATAAATGCTGCTGCTTGTCGGACTGCATGCAACAGAGAGAAAGAGAGACAGAGCCGTGCATTGTGGAAGAGGTTAGTATGTGTTTTAGGCTGGTTAAATATCCAAGATCTAGTCTAGAGCCAACATGGGCTCATTCTAAAAATGTAGACCTATATACATTTATGGAGATCACGAATTTTGTAGCCAGAAGAACGTATGGCTGTATTTCATCTTTAAAAGAAACGATACGGGGCGGTATGACGCCATTCCTTTTCGCTCTTACCAGCTGACAAGTTACCTCCATATGGGCAGCTTTCATGCTATTACCAGTTTGTCCAGTAGCTCGCTATGTATGTTGGCAGACTTAAGACACAGAGAGGAGTTGACCCCAACGACGGGGTTCGAGCCCAGCAAACAAACAGTTTTAGAAAGCGGGTAAGACTAAAAAAAAGAAGCCAAAACCTAAATTAGGCAAGTAAATAACAGGGTGAGAATGTGGTCAAATCTGAAAACGTGGTAAAAATCAGGCGAGGGCTTTTATTTTTCTGGATTGCTTCTTAAAACTGTCGGTTGGGTTAAGGGAAGTGGGTGGGCGCTGGTCAGTCGGTGCTTTTGAAAACACTATTGGTTGGGTTTACGGAAGGAAGAGGGTGGGTCAGTCGATCGGTCAGTCAGTTGACAGTGGGATTACGTGAGAACAGCAGGTATGAATGGCACTCGCAAGAGAAATTTGAGATCTCAATAACCGCACACAGCACCCTTTGGTGGATTTGCGAAAACAAAAATTACAGAAATAACGTACCTCCTGATACGTATTTGGCACTCTCCAGAAATGTACATAGCGTTTTCAAAATGAGCCTGGGTTGTCTAGAGCTCTGTTATACATCATAGTAAGCTGCCTTGGTGTCTTTTGACTGCTGAAATCTGATTTCAAATAAATAATTCTTTAAATAAACAGCACGAAACGACATATAAACCTAGATTTAACCCAAGTGTGTTTTTATTTCACTTTTATCAGTTTTTTTTTCTTAGTACTGAAATATAATTATATTAGAAACACTTTGATTGAATTTAGCATGTATCATTTTAATTCATTCATTTTCTTTTGGCTTGGACCCCTTAATCATCAGGGGTCACCACAGCGGAATGAACCGCCAACTTATCCAGCTTATATTTTACCAAAGTCCCTTTAAGCCAGTCATTTCACTCTATTGGCTATTTTTGAAACTCCTCTCGGGCAGTATGCATATTGACCGCTACACTTTTCCCCATTCAAAACTATAGGAGTGACATGTCTTGTGTATTCTATAGTCTTTGGTTTCACACAGAATTTTACGCGGATGCCTTTCCAGCTGCAACCCAGTACTGGGAAACGTATCATTTTTTAAAGCAGTATTAAAATAGTCACAGTCACAAAAAAAATTTTATTAAGCAGTTTTGTTTTGCTTTCCAGTGCAGTACACTGACATATAATGTGCAATGTAAGAGTTTTAGCATAAAGCGCTTGTTTATAATTTGTTTTTCAGAAAACAATGATCTTTTTTTTGTTTATTAATATAGCTTATATAAATTAGCTTGAGCAACACAGTGGTGCAGTGAATAGCACCATCGCCTCACAGTAAGAAGATCGCTAGTTCTGACTGGGCCAGTAGGCATTTTTGTGTGGACTTCTGTGTTCACGTGGGTTTCCTCCAGGTGCTCCGGTTTCCTCCACAGTTCAAACACATGTGCTATAGGTGAATTAAATCAACTAAATTGGCCGTAGTGTAAGTGTGTAAATGAGTGTGTATGGATGTTTCCCAGTATTAGGTTGCAGCTAAAAAGAACATCCGCTGCACAAAACATATGCTGTATACGTTAGCAGTTCATTTCACTGTGGCGACCCCTGATGATTAAAGGGACTAAGCCAAAAGAAAATAAATTAATATAATTTAGCTTTTCAAATTCATTAATTTCAATAAATGTACTGAATGAATATGCCAAAATAAAATAGTTCAAATAGCAGCATAATCATGGCAGCGCACTAGATTTTGGAACAGAGCTTTGGTCTACAAATGAAGAGGTAAACAAAAATACAAACCAAAAACAAAATGATGTTTGGATCCTGGGGCAAAAATGTAAAAGAGCAGATTGTGCAAGCAAGAAAAAGCAAAAAGAAACATGTTAGTGAAAGATTGCACCGCAGCACAAGAGGGAAATGTATTAATTGGTAAATAAAGATAGTATTCAAATAGTATTAGAATGACTTATAATAAGAAAGAAAGGCATATAATAAATTTCTTTCATCCTTTACTCTTGCTTTGTTCAATTTTTTTTGGTTCAGTTAAACACAATATAAGTATTTTGAAGAATGTTGGTTTTGTTAACCATACTGTATTTTAAACAAGTAACCATTGACTGTTAATTGTTTAATATGCAAGTTTTTGAGTCTTCTGAAGCAGTGTTTATTAACCACGTTCCTGCAGGACCACCAGCTCTGCATATTTTCTAGGTCTCCAAACACACCTGATTCAGATCATCAGCTCATTAGCAGAGACTAAAAGAACTGAAATGGGTGTGACAGACAAAGGAGACATTCAAAACATGCAGTGTTGGTGGGCCTCCAGGAACGGGGTTGAGAAACACTTTTCTAAAGCATAAAAATACCATAATATGTTTGAAGATATTTAAGAAACATGCTAAGTGAATATTCTTTTTTTATCTGAAAAACTATGCTAAAGTCAGATATTCTGCTTTGAAAATGTATTTTCCGTGCCGGAATGGCTGTCTGTGTTTAGGTTATTTTAAACCGCCCATTGCTAATTTAGCCAATTATATTTCAGCACCCTGGGTTGCCTTGTTGGAAAACCACAAATTTCATTCATTGAAATCTCATTCATTCAGTCAGAAAGACTCTTAAAGTGTGCAACTGTGACCACAAAGCAACCTCCGACGGACAGTAACAAACTCTGAAATGAGATGCAGATTCAGAGTTCCACATGAGGATATTAATTAGCAAATAATATAAATATTACGAGCATAAACATTAGGTGAGCAGGTTACATTGTAACCCCATGTCCTAACAACACACTATGTGAGGAGATTTGCAGTGATAAGCAATTTGGCTGTTTGCACCAGACGAAACATGACAGAAACTTAAATACAGCCATTCAAAAGCACATGAAATGTAAATGCAAACAAAATGGTGAGGTTTATCATCGAAATCATATTAAACCTCTTTAAGATTATTAAATCTAGATGCTGAATCACTGATATTTGATGGTTTGCATTACTTTAGAGATCTAAAATATTAAATGGTTTATTTTATTGTCCAGATCTGAGATGAACTATCTGCTGCTGCTTTCAGTAGTATGGCAATAAATATCATGTAAAAGGGCATTTAAACTCACAGTGTTAGCATTTAACACCGGATAAAGCACATGAGGTCTATATGAGGTGATCATCTCATCAACTTTTTGTTGTTCAGCTGCAAGAAATAGAAGTTGTCTCTAAAATATAAATCCCAGGTATTTTTTAGGACAAAAAGTTGTTGCATTTAATTAGAACAGGATTTAAATCAGCCTTAAATCAGCGTTTAGGCTCAATAGTCAGGCACACTCAATCTGGCAACCAGGGGTCCGTTCTTCGTACCTCGCTTAAATGATCTAAGATTATTTGGCAGATCCTGGATCTTTTAATCTTGATGACTGATCTCTCGCTAATTTGGTTCTTCAAACAAGTTCGCGAATTATATTAGAATGTCTGGATGAACTGATCTGAGATCGCTGCTTGTGTTGTGAAGGACAGATCTATCGATCCTCGAAATCATGATCAGCAATGCAATGATTGGCTGACGGCACAGCAGCGTAATGACATCATCTGATTAATATTCAATTATCCATGTGAGCAAAATTACATCAAATTAGCAGTAAACGGCTTGTTAAATATGAAACGCAATAACCTTCCACATTTGTTGTGAGCTGCAGGCTTTACACTTTCATGTGTCAAGAGTATTCATCATGCATTTCAATGCAAATCAATGTATTTAGTTCTACATTTAGAAAAGATTTTCTTTATAGTAGCAGCTGTTTTTTAATCTGTGTAAAGAATAACTGGTTGTTTACAAAAGCATTTTCATATTGGTAAAGGTGTCTGCAACTTTTGTGAAGCATCAAATCACTGGCATATTAACTATCAAAACATGTTTATGACTGCATAAATATATTATTGCTTTAAAAAAAGTCACATATTGTGCATTTCTATTATACACAATTTGTACTAAAGCGATCTAAAAAGTTCATATCAATAAGTTTTCTCTTTGCACCACCAGATGGCAGTCTTTGTACTTTCATTTCGAGGGTGCAGATTGCATACGTTTTATTAATATGTATAACTTTATGTATTTTATTAATGACTTTAACTTTATATATATAGTTTAAAAATATGTACCATTTTCCCAAGTGTATATAACTACTACTGTAAGAAAATATCAGAATTCGGAACATACTTTCTGTATTATCTTTGCTTGAACTGAGCCGATCTAATCCTGTTTATATGAATTGAACCTGCTCCTGATCAGGTTTGACCTAGCAGAACTGTTGCCATGACAACAACTCTCGGATCAGCTTTGAAGAACGAAACGATCCTGGATCGTGTCAAATCGTCAATATCCAAATCCAGCTAACTGAGTAATCCACGTACGAAGAACGGACCCCTGCACTTTCTTGTGTTTTGATCCAGGTGTGCAATACCTACTTCATCCACTGGGTGTCAAACTTACATACTGCACCTTTAAAACCATCGACTTCCATAGTGTTTGTTTTTCCTACTAGGAACGTGAATGGTTATACAGTAGGTTTCCAACATTCTTCAAAATATCATGCTACATCTAGTCTTACATCTAGTTATATCAAAAATACAAGTTTGGATAAAGCCAAGCGTGAGATTTTTTTTTTTGTATTTTTGAGTGAACTGTCCTTTTAAATGGATAGTTCAGTCAAAAAAATATGTTAATTTGTTTCAAGTTAAGCACAACCGATGTGATTGTCAGCATTCCACTTGAAGATTAGTCATGCACAACTATCAGCGTTGAGTTTAGTTCACCCTTGAAAGTTTTAGGCAAATTCCTGTTGATGTGAGAAATGCCATCTCATACTGTATATTTGAAACACCATATATAAATTCATAATAAAAGTGCTCTCTATTCAGGAGGATTTGAAACTCTGTGTCAAAGCTGACAGCATGTATTGTAAGCAACACGTCTCACCGCAGACCCTCTCCAGTTCATCACTGCCATCTCCACAGTCATCATCATTGTCGCATTTCCACTGTGAGCGGATACAGCGGCCATTCATGCAAGTAAACTGCCCGGGCTGGCAGCGCGTGCCATTGTCAGGAATACAGTGTTTGTTGTCGGCCAGATACCAGCGGCCCTCTGAAGGACACTGACACTCTGCTCCCTGAGGACCTGGAGGAAATAAAGGAAGTATTTCATTCAATTTAATTGTGAGTGATGTCAAAAGCCTTAGTTTAAAATGCATTAGACTTTTAAAAACATCTGTTGCAAAACCTGACAAGCTGTCAATGCTGTTTATTTTCATTAAAGTTTTATTAATATTTTTGGTTATTAGTGTTAGTGTTTTCTTATTTTTTAGAATTTTATTGAAAAAAAAAAATAAATTATATATATATATATATATATATATATATATATATATATATATTTATTTATATTTTATTTAGGGATAGTTCAACCAAAAAAATGAAAATGTTATTATACATGTTTCTTTCTTCTTTTGACCACATTAAATATACAGTATTGAAGAAAGCTGGAAACCAGTAACCGCTGACATCTTTTTGGGTGAATTATGTCTAAACTAAAATTACAAACTTTAAAATAAAAAATATCTTTAATAGTTTTATTAATATTTCCGATTATCTGTGTTTTTGTCATTTTTATAATTTCTTTGAAAAAAAAAAATGTAATTATGTTTAGTTTAAAGGGATAGTTCACCCAAAAATGAATATATTATTATACATGTCATCATTTGTCATTTTTTATGAAGCTTTACTGTAGTTCTTTCTTCTTTAGACCACAATACACATACATAATGAAGAAAGCTGGAAACCTGTCACCATTGCCTTCCATAGTATTCCTTTTTCCTACTATAGAAGTCTATGTTTACAGGTTTCTAGCATTCTTCAAAATTTCTTCTTTATTGTTCAACAAAATAAAAAAAAAACTAAAAGTTTAAAACCACTTGAGGGCGAGTAAATAGTTTGTTAATGTACATTTTTAGGTGAAATATCCCTTTAAAATAAAATCAACTAAAAAATGACAAACTTTGTATAAAATATTTCATTTAAGTAAGGGATAATCAACAACTTGCCGTGGGTTTAATGTACGATGTGGAGGCAAAGAACCACATGACGTGTAGCGGAGATGAGATCCAGCGGCAGGTCCTGAGATGGTCTGGCTGATATAAAGCTTCGCTTGGGGGGAGCTATTTGTGGAGCTGCCACTGACTGCCTGGAGCTCAGATTCTACATTTTTAAACATGTGCTATCCTTATACATAATCTACCAATTTGACATTACAATGATATATTCTCACTTGAAAAACTCCTAAAACTTGATTTCGTGGCATAATTGATGAGCATCTTTCTAATTTTGCCGATTTCCGCAGTTACACGTCCTCATTGGTTTCCCTGCGCAGTACGTTCGAGTTGCTATAGTTACTACAAACGTTTGGGAGAAGTGTACATTTTTAGAACTGTGACTGGAACTATTTCCCAGAGATGGGTTGCGGCTGGAAGGGCATCCGCTGTGTAAAAACGTGCTGGATAAGTTGGCGATTCATTCCGCTGTGGCGACCCCAGGTTAATAAAGGGACTAAGCCGAAAAGAAAATGAATGAATGACTGGAACTTCCTGAGCGTTTTAATGACAATAGTGTACACACGCCAGCCAATCAGAATCAAGAATTTTAACAGACCATATAATAAATTTACATAGATGATATATAATTATAATATAATAGATATATAAATTACTACCAACAGTTATCAACAAAAACCCTTATTTACTAGCCAAATTCAACTGAAAACACTTTTATGCTGTATTTGCATAATGACTTGTGTTACGGCCTATTTACAGTGCTTTAATAATGTAATGTGAAAGTAAAGTACTGTGAATCTACCTGGAGTGCAAATGTGGCTGCATCCACCGTTGAACTGTTCGCAGGGACTGCTGCACTGCTGCTGTTTGCTGTTAGATAAGACGTGGATGTCCATGGGTCGAGATGGAAGATTTTGTAGCATCACCCTCTGATCAGACCCGTCGTGCTTGTTTGCGCGGTAGATGCTGCGCGTGTTCCAGTCCGTCCAGTAGATATGCTGATCATAAACTGTCATTGCAAATGGGTAAATGGCGGTGCTTACGATGACCTCACGGTTAGTGCCGGTGAGCGAGCACCTCTCAATCTTCTGTCTGCAAAAACAGAATACATTTCAAAGGGTGTCATGAACTGAAAAATGTTTTGAGATGATAATTTTATGATTAAAAACATACTGTACGTTTCAGAGCTCAACACTTTCTGTTTAACATTTTCCAACCCAGGCTCATTCTGAAAACGTACCCCTATACACATTTCTGGAGAGCGCCAAATACGTCTCAGGAGGTAAAATTTTTTGCAGTTTTTGTTTTCAGTGATGTTCTGTTTTGGTCCAGTGATGACTTTTCAGGATTTCTCCACATTTGTTGTCCGTAAACGCAGAATGTTCGACAAAGTCAAGAAACGCCTAAAGGCCATAGGCGTGGAATACAGGCAAGCTTAACTTGCTTTCGTGGCTCGGTGAAGATATTTCATGACCCAGTTGCTGTTGTGGCATTTCTAGATTCGATGGATGCAATGTCTACCGATAGTACCTGAATCACCTGATGGTCGCCCAACTCACACCACGGGTCTCTCAGACACTCATGTGTAGGCAGAAATTGTGAATTTAACTGGGTATTTGTGAAAGATTGGCCAATAAGGCGTACTGTTCGGTTTATACACGGTAAAAAATGGCCATGATTTCAACTGTAAAAAACTGTACAAATGCTACAGTACAAATCCGTAACCTGGTTTACGGTATGTTTCCTTAATATTTACAGCGAATAACCGTAAATTGACTTTCCCAGAATTCCCTGCATGGTACATAACTTTTTATGCATTTTGTTGACATTAATATGGATCTTTTTAGTTGTTTCCCCATCAGTTATGCACATTAGAGATTTATGTTATATCTAATGTTGATAAACAATGTTTATTTCATTACTTTAATTATATGCGTGTTACCATACTGGTGTTTAGTAGCTGTGTGAATGACACTGAGCACCTTCTACAGTAGATGCTGATACTCCTTTCTGCTTGTGGGAAAAGTTAATTGTGATGAGCATTGGCTCATTATGTAACTTCCTCATCACCACCTGGATGTGGGTGTGCTAACGTGTCTAACTGTGTAACAAAAGATGTGTAGATGTTGCTCATTCAAAATACAGACATATTACCTCTATAAATTAATAAAATATGGTAATTTACCGTAAAATGAAAAATTACTTTTACGGTTTGTACCGTGTTTTTAACGGTAAAGTACTGGCGACCACAGCTGCCGGTATTTTACCGTAAATTTTACGGATTTATTTTTTACTGTGTAGAGTGGAGGAACTATGACGTCACTTTGTAGGCCAATCGGCTGCTAGCATAAAACTGGTTCCCTTGATAAAGACCCTATAGGATTTTCCCATCGGCTTTTCGAAGATTGCCAATAATACGCTCTGTGTTCAAACACAGTTCATTACACTTACACGTTTTGTCCAGTCGGATAATCCTCACACCAAAATACAACTTTGAGCACTTTTGGATGTTAAATGCAAACGCAAGGATTAAAAAGCTAACATTAGGCTATGAACGGACTACACTGCCCTCGGGGTGCTCGTCTGTGTCGTCAGCACCACCCTGCAACAGACAACTTTAATGCTTATTTTTAGAAATATGGTCACTGACAAAGAGTTAATCTTTCTGTTTTTATATTATAATCAACGCTATATATTATAAACAAATAAAAACGCAAAAACACATAGACCTACGTGCCTTTTGGATCGTTTTTATTTGGGAAATAGATCTGTTTTGCTTTACGATTGTAAAAGTTTTAAAACTGTATGTATAAATGTTCCTACATATCATAAGACATGTTTAAATAAGCGTGCACACAGCCCGCTTAGCTTTACAGACGACAGAAATGAGGCGTGAGGGAAAAGTCTCAAATGCCTGCTAATTCCATCATGGATCGAGAACAACATTCAGTATTTTTTTTTTGTCACGAAGTACAGCGAAAAGCAGCCCATACAGTCACATCTGCTATACATTTTAAGAAAGAGTGTAAATTGCCAGTTATGACAGAGTTAAATGTGTTCAGATGAAGAAAAAAATTACGAAAAATCGCTCAATCACGTTAAAATTACAGTTAACATGTATGTATTTTTACACATTTATTCACACCCTTGCATTACTGAGAGCAGGAGAGAGACAGACTGCACATGTAAGCAGTATCTTCATAATATTGTTTAATTAAAATAAATGATCAACAAATTAATGTCTCGACAGGCTTTACAAGTGAAGGAATTATCTACACACAATATGATTTCCCAAGTACAAAAATACTAAAAACTATAAAATACTATTCATGAAAATACCTAAACAACAGAGAAATACAAATGCCCAACACAAGCAAGCTGCACTCCAGACCAGCTCAGCTCGATGAGGTATAATATCTCCGACACCGCCTGTAGTCCCATTTAGCAACTTGATAGCAGCCATCCTTTTAAAGAAGCATAACCGATTTAAAAAATCAAGAGTTTAATGTAACTGATGTGTTTTATGTCGTAGAATAAAACGTGAAAGTATGTTGAGTTTGCATCAGCCACAAACCTTTTTTAAGCGATTTAAGTGAAATCCCATTGAAAAAACCCATTGACTTTGGGACGAGGGAACCGGAACTGCTAAAATGCTAACTCGCTTTCGGGTTTTTACATACAAATTGATGTTATAGTTCCTCCACTCTATTAAACCATGCTGATGTAAATAACGGCACTACCACTTAAAATTTAGGTTGGAGTTTTCTTAGTAGTTCCTTCTTCTCAGTTACTCTCTTAACTAGAGTTGGTGTGGAATATTTTTGATGTTTAATAACTATTGTTTTATTGTTCGAGTTTTGTGTCTGTTATATACTTGGATAAATCTCTTTCCCTATTTTCTCTCCCCCTTTTTCATTTTCTTTCAATTTTCCCCCTTCTTTTTTTCGTACGATATTTGTTTACAAGACTTTTGACAACTGGATCATGTAGCCAGGAGTTTTAGCTTCAAAACGATGTAAAAAGTATCTTGCTTACTTTTTACAGAAAAAAATACACCGATTTAAATTTGCTAAGACACGGAAAATGGCTCTATGGCTCATATGCAAGGAGGCAGGAACAATCATTACTAAGGCATAAAAATAGACCCTTTACAGTTTAATCTTATCAATATGAGCAAAAAGACAGAGTTTTTTATGGAGTAGTGTGCTAAAACACATGTCTGCATTTGCCAAACTCAGAGCATTAAAATATAAATAAATGAATCAAAATATGACATCTTACAAGCTGGCATCTGCCCAGTAGAGCCTCTGATCATCATAGTCCAGCGTCAAACCATTTGGCCAAACTAGACTGGTGTTGACAATCTCTGTCCTGAAGTTTCCTCCGAGAGTTGCGCGCTCTATCTTTGCACTGGTTCCCCAGTCTGTCCAGTACATATACCTGAGCATAAACAGAAACAGAAAAATACCTATAAAAACACGATGGCACAGTGGGTAGCATGATCGCTTCACAGCAAGAAGGTCACTGGTTCGAGCCTAAATTGTCCATAAATTGTCCGTAGTGTATGTGTGTGAATAAGTGTGTATGATTGTTTTCCAGTGATGGGTTGCAGCTGGAAGGGCATCCGCTGCTTAAAGCATGCTGGATTAGTTGGCGTTTCATTCTGCTGTAGTGACCCCAGATTAATAAAGGGTCTAAGCTAAAAAGAAAATTAATGAATGAATAAACATTTATATCACGGAGCTGCTGATCACAGACTCACCCTCTACACGGATCCAGCATGATGGCTCTGGGTCTGGGCACCTGCGCCACAACAGTCCTCTGAGATCCATCCACTGCCATAGAGCTGATAGTCTGGTTAATGTAGTCACTGTAATAGATCCTCCTGTTAATCCAGTCATAGGCGATGCCGTCAGGAGCTCCCAGATCTCCACAGAGAAAAAATCATTCCCAAAAACAAAGATTTACAAGCACATAATAAGAAATGGTCAATTAAAGGAATAGTTATGTACAAAAGAAGATATACATAGTAGAAGAAACAAATATTATAACGTCCATGAATTTCCAGCTTTCTTCAGATTATCTTCTTCAGTGTTCAACTGAACAAAAAGAACAAAAAAAAAAACTCAACCTGGTATGGAACAAGTGTGAGCAAATGACAGTTTTTTTTTACTTTTATTGGGATCAATGTCAATTTAACTGCCTTGCAAACCACTGAAAACATGTTAATTATCTACCAACAGCTTGCCAAGAAACCACATTGAACACTTTAGGAACTGCAATGCCTTGGTAACCATCCAAGACACCCTGGTAACCCTTTAGGAAGGTTCTAGTAACAATCAATGGAGACTAAACTCTTAACAATAACTTTGAAACTACCAACACCCCAAAACACCTCAGCAACCATATTGCAATGTACTACCAAGCAACCACGACAAAAGATCTAGCAACTGGTTCACAACTACTCACAACTATTCAGAAAATATTAGCGCATAAAAATTACCAGAACCCACGGGTAAGGCTTGGTGATAAAAAAAAATAATAAAAAAAATAATAATAAAAAAAAAAATAATAAATAAATAAATATATATATATGACTATATATATAATAGTCAGAACTATTAACCCCCTCTGAATTATTAGCCTGTTTAATATTAACACATTTTTAATATTAACACATTTTTAAACATTTAAAATGACGTTTAAAGGCTTAATTAGGTTAAATAGGCAGATTAGGGTAATTGGGCAAATCATTGTATAACGATGGTTTATTCTGTAGACAATCAAAAGAAAAAATGTTGCTTAAAGGAGGCTAATAATTTTGACCTTAAAATGGTTTTTAAAAAATCCTAGCCAAAATAAAACAAATAAGACTTTCTCAAGAATGAAAAAAAATTATCAGACGTACCGCGAAAAATGCCTTGCTATGTTAAACATCATTTGGGAAATATTTGAAAAACAAATAAAATTTCAAAGGGAGACTAATAATTCTTACTTTAACTAAATATATATAACTGGATTAACATAGCTCACTCCGTGTCCACTGTTTTTCAGATGTGCTTGTATCAATCTGTTGTACATCGCTTTTTTGGAGTAAAGTCAGCTGATCGCTTTAAAAGCAACAGGTTTACTTGCTTTTTTAAATTAAAGTGAGCTTATCCCTTTAAAAGCAGCAGGTTTACTCTTTTTTTAAATGTAAAGTCAACTAATTGCTTTAAAAGCAAAGGGCTTACTCACTGCTTTAAAGGCAACAGGTTTACTCACTTTTTTACAGTAAAATTGACTAATTGCTTTAAAAAAACAGGTTTAATGTAAGTCAACAAATCGCATTAAAAGCAGTAAGTCAAAGTTTTTACAGTAAAGTCAACTACTGTAATCGCTTTAAAAGAAACAGGTTTACTCACTTTAAAAAAAAAGTCAACTAATCACTTTAAAAGCAATGGGGCTACTCAGTTTTTAGAGTAAAGTGAACCAAATGCAGTAAAATCAACAGGTTTACTGACATTTTTAAAGTAAAATTAACTGATGGCTTTAAAGCAACAGGTTTGGGGAGTATTTTTAAAGTAGCATCAACTTATCGCGTCTTTTATTGCACACCTAGCCAACATTACCATGTTAACAACACTTGCCCAAAAACTGCTTTAGATCCATTCTGATTTCCATCTTTTTTATATGTTATAACATTAATGAATCAGCGTATATGGTGTATTAGAAATGAACAACATCGAGCCTGCAAACCAAACTAACCACTGACATGCAATGTCACTGCAGATACTGTGTTAAGCCCAGCATCCAAGGATTTTCTTAATGAACTTCTCTTTCCAAGCTAAACCTGCAATGTCAGGGTGCATTAAGAGTTTAAATAAGCTGCTAACCTGAGGCCACCTCAGTAGCGGGAGAGGTAGGCGAAGCCAAAGTAATGAAGCTAATCTTGCTCTGGCCTGCTCCCGAGCTCTGGGTGAAATAGATCCTGCCATCCAAGCGGTCGAAATCAAGCGCCACCGAAGTCCGGGGCACGTTTACTACAGGAAAGGGCAGCGAATGATCGTCTGGGTCCAGTCGCAGAGAGCGCACGGTGCTTTCTGTAGTATAAATGAGGTAGTCATCCCGGGATACCACACAGCTGCTGTCATCCGCAGCCAGATTCCCAAAAGCACACGAACATTTCCTGGTCTGAGCTCCTGCCATGGCAAAGCAGAAATGAGCACAGCCTCCATTCGACTCTAAGCAGGGGTTGTTATTGAGCTCATGGGCTGAACTTGGCTGCATTCTGCGGTCAAAAATGGTGACGTCCCGCAGCATGTTGATGTTGTCTCGGATCACGGCTGGCTGGTCGGTGGCACCAGGCTGTTTGCTTGCTCGAAAGACTTTCTTGAGGTTTCTGTCCACCCAGATTACATTTCCTTCAAACACAGTGATGCCATACGGAGTCGGATAGCGGCTTCCGTAACGGACGACCTCCGTTTCGCCCCCTTCAGGCCGAACTCGTGCAATCATATCCAAGGAATCATCCACCCAGTAGATGTATCCGTCTCGGTGGTCCAGAGCAAGACCTCTGGGGGTGACGATGCCAGAGGAAACCAGAGCTGTCCGGTTGGAGCCATCTAGAAATGCTCGCTCGATTTTGGGGGTCTGTCCATAGTCAGCCCAGAAGAGGTATCTGTTTTTAGGATCCACCACAATATGACGAGGCATGTCTACTTGGGTCTTGAGAAGGACACGGCGGAAAGTGGTATTGAGCCGAATGACTTCGATGTACGTCTCGGTCAGGAAGGCATTGGTGAAGTAGAGGTTTCCTGAGGGAACAAAAAAATCCAAGAAATAGTAATGAATAATGATGCAATAGGGATGCAAAATGTGTGCATAAACACTGGAGGCTTTATTTTAATGGTCAAAGTCTAAAGCGCATGGCGCAAAAGCACTAAGAGCGTGTCCAAATCCACTTTTGCTATTTTAAGGACGGAAAAATATTGCAATAGGTCTAACAGAATTGTGCTTATTCTTTTAACAAGTTATGGGTGTGGTTTGAGTATAACGTGCATTAAACCAATCACAGTCTCATCTACCATTACCTTTAAGAGTCAGTTGCGTGGTGCATTTGCTATGTACATGGCAGACTTTGTTAAAAGAAAGTCGTTTTCCTAGTTAGAAAACAGTTAAACAGACCATCTGCAGCACGAGGATAAAGACTGAGCCTCCTCCCTTCGGTTTCTTTACTTTCTTTTTGCTTTACTTTTATTCTTTACTTTACTCCATTACTTTAGGAAACGCAGGATGTTGTACACACTCAACTGAAGACATCCATTAGTTGTGGTCAATCTAAAAACCGCTCTAATTTTTCCAGTTTTTATGTTTTTAAATTAAAGGAAAAAAAGGACTGTTTGTGTTTATATCACCCCAATATGACAGTCTATACACTATAATTACACATATGTCTGTCCAAACAGCTTGAAAAGTAGATATTTTTTACCAGAGGTGCCCTTTAAGTCTAATATTCATCTTTTTTGTGTTTACTCTGCAAAGATCCATAAACATTTTCATTAAACATTTAATTTGATTATTATTAGTAATTTCAGTTATAAAAAATGCATTTTTGTGTCTGTCCCTGCATTCTGCTCAACTCTGTTACATCAGTTATAAAAGTTCAAGAAAGCTTTAAAAAAAATAAAAAATTATATATATATATATATATATATATATATATATATATATATATATATATATATATATATATATATATATATATATATATATGTATGTACACACACACACACACACACTAATGGGGTCAGTAGGATTTTTAAATGTTTTCAAATACGCTTCTCCTGCTCACCAAGGCTGATTTTTTAAATCA
The DNA here is from genome assembly GCF_052040795.2 of Danio rerio. Taxonomy (NCBI): domain Eukaryota; kingdom Metazoa; phylum Chordata; class Actinopteri; order Cypriniformes; family Danionidae; genus Danio; species Danio rerio. The sequence continues at coordinate 50,545,641 of NC_141029.1, read as the reverse complement.
AAAATACAGTACAGATTGTAAAATTGTGAAATGTTATTGCACTCTAAGATAACTGGTATTGATAAAAGTAGTTTATCATTTAATTTAATAATTCTTCACATAAGTCCAATGATCCTTCAGAAATCGCTCTAATATTTATTATTATTATTTACTATTATTATTATTATTAGTAATAAAATAAATAATAAATAATAACTGGCCTATTCATTTAATTTGAAACTGCATACAATAAATAATAAATTTGTATTTAATAAATAAGTATTTAACTATTTATATTTCATAAATGCCACCTTGATGAACAGAATCATTTTCTTAAAAAACTAAACAAAAAAAACGACCCTAAATTTTGGACCAGTAGTGTGTGTGTGTGTGTGTGTGTGTGTGTGTGTGTGTGTGTGTGTGTGTGTGTGTGTGTGTGTGTGTGTGTATATATATATATATATATATATATATATATATATATATATATATATATATATATATATATATGAACATAAACAAGTTTTATCTCAAACATATATTGTCCTTTTCAAGATTTTCTAACAAAAGTCAAGTTTCCACAAACATAGTGATACTGGTAACAACAAAAGTCTAAATGATTTCTGCATGTACTTTATGTAATGGCTGATAGTGATACCCAATCAATATGATTATTGTAAACTGTAATACTATTTCATAATATCAGTATTTGACTAGACTGTATATTTGATCAATTAAATGCAGAGGAATGAAACATCAAAACGACTCTCAAAACCCTCCATGATGCAAAACATTGACAGTAGAGTATTTAGATTAAGAATAAAAGGGCTATAATTACAAACTAAAGTATTACAAATTATAAACTAAGACAACTTTGCATATTCATATATTCAGGTCAAAAGTTTATGGTTAAGAAATCATGGATTGAAGAGGCCTGAGCTAACTGAGCCTCTTTTGTGTCATATGTTAACCTTTAATCCTCTGCAGAGCCACCTGTCTGTGCTTATACTAGCGGGAGTTCATTAATATGTTCCCTATAGTCAGGCTTTACCATTCTGACCCCTAAAGCTGCTCTAGAACATTCCAGAACAGCACACAGCACATGAAAACAGTGGCGACCTCTGAATCAAGTCTATCTGAGGTGCCTGGTGCTAGAGTTCACATTCAATAGGTGTAGAATGTAGCCAAATTTGTTTCAATCAGTCATAATTATACTGCATGACAACAGAAATTGTTAAACAAAACAGTGTTTTCAACAGTATTAAAGTTTTGAGAAGAAACAATAAAACTTTTACAGCCTCACTCTCAATTGGTCGGTTACAGCAGTTACAATAGTGTTCAACTTGACTAAAATTTAGTCTGTCCTGCCACAATTTTACTTGGTTCATTTCTCCACAGATTATAGCAACTCATTTCACAGATTATGTGGGGAACTCCATAAGTGTTTCAGGTTTTTATCAAGTTTAAGATTAAGCTCAAGACATAGTAGAAAACTCAATACTCCATTCAAGACTCATTGGAGATATGTTCTCAAAAATGTAGTCCTGGGCACATATCTCCAATGAACCTAGGTTGAAGTATTGAGTTTCTTTTAATACTTAAGGCAATTGCACGTTCTTGTTATAAATCCACCAGAGATCGATGTGAACATTTCTGCTAAAACACTGTCTGCTTTGCATCCCAAGACCAATGCCATATGAGGTGAGCTACTGAGCAAACTGGTCATGCCAGAAAAGCCATTATATGGAGGCAAGTGGTCAGCAGTAAATGAAAACAAACAGAAGTTGTTGATGATGTTATACAATAGTGTCACAGCAGTGATTTTACCCACAAAATGTAGTTATACGTATGTCAGGACACATATTTGCAGTTCCCCAAAATTGGAGCCCTGGGCACATATTCCCAATGAGACAACACTTTGAAGAGAGCTACCAAGCAAATTGGCCATGCCAAAAAGCATTATATGGAGGCAAGAGGTCAGCAGTAAGTGAGCCACTTGTATGAGGTGAGCTACCAAGCAAATTGGTCATGCCAGAAAAGCATTATATGGAGGCAAATGGTCATCAGTAAGTGAGCCACTTGTACGAGGTGAGCTACCGAGCAAACTGGTCATATTAGAAAAGTCATTATATGGAGGCAAGTGGTCAGCAGTAGCATGAAAATGAACATAAGTTGTCGATGGTGTTATAGGACAGTGTCAGTGCATTATTTTTGCACACAAAATGCAGTTAGACGTATGTCAGGACACATATTTGCAGTTTTACAAAATTGTAGCCCTTGGCACATATTCCCAATGAGACAGCACTTTGAAGAGAACTACCGAGCTAATTGGTCATGCCAGAAAAGCCATTATATGGAGGCAAGTGGTCAGCAGTAAATGAAAACAAACAGAAGTTGTTGATAATGTTATACAATAGTGTCACAGCAGTATTTTTACCCACAAAATGTAGTTAGACGTATGTCAGGACACACATTTGCAGTTCCCCAGAATTGGAGCCCTGGGCACATATTCCCAATGAGACAACACTTTGAAGGGAGCTACCAAGCAAATTGGCCATGCCAGAAAGCATTATATGGAGGCAAGAGGTCAGCAGTAAGTGAGCCACTTGTACGAGGTGAGCTACCAAGCAAATTGGTCATGCCAGAAAAGCATTATATGGAGGGAAGTGGTCAGCAGTAAGTGAACCACTTGTACAAGGTGAGCTACCAAGCAAATTGGTCATGCCAGAAAAGCATTATATGGAGGGAAGTGGTCAGCAGTAAGTGAACCACTTGTACAAGGTGAGCTACCAAGCAAACTGGTCAAGCCAGAAAAGCCATCATATGGAGGCAAATGGTCATCAGTAAGTGAGCCACTTGTACGAGGTGAGCTACCGAGCAAACTGGTCATACTAAAAAAGTCATTATATGGAGGCAAGTGGTCAGCAGTAGCATGAAAATGAACATAAGTTGTCGATGGTGTTATAAGACAGTGTCAGTGCATTATTTTTGCACACAAAATGCAGTTAGACGTATGTCAGGACACATATTTGCAGTTTTACAAAATTGTAGCCCTTGGCACATATTCCCAATGAGACAACACTTTGAAGAGAGCTACCGAGCTAATTGGTCATGCCAGAAAAGCCATTATATGGAAGCAAGTGGTCAGCAGTAAGTGTGCCACTTGTACGAGGTAAGTTACCAAACAAACTGGTCATGTCAGAAAAGTCACTATATGGAGGCAAATGTTCAGCAGTAGCATGAAAATAAACAGAAGTTGTCGAGGGTGTGATACGACAGTGTCATAGCGTTATTTTTGCACACAAAATGCAGTCAGACGTATGTCAGGACACATATTCGTGGTTTTCTAAAATTGTAGCCCTTGGCACATATTCCCAATGAGACAACACTTTGCAACACACTTTGCATACATCGTTCATGCATTTCATTCTCTCTCTGCGTATGAATACAGACCACCTTTTACATGTTATTGCTTTTTAATGGATAGGATAAAACAGAATGTCAAATAATGTAATTATCTGAAGAATGTTAAGCATTGTTTTCATCTGTATATTTGTTCTGTTATTTTAACTGATTTGTGTAATTGGCTTAATTTGCTTATTTTCTCATTTCTGACTCGTTGCTTGTTTCATTGTAGACAGAACGTCATACGAAACAATTTTTTTCTTTACTACTAGAACTGGACTTAAGAATTGTGCAATTTATTAGAATGTAAAAAGTATCATTTATTTGAATGTTCCGTGATTCAAAATAACAAAAACCTTTTTTTTTTAGGCAGGGCAGGTGAAAATCTTAAACATTAAGCCATGCTTGAGCTTTAAACTTTGGCAAATTAAAAAAATATTATAATTTGAATTAATTTTGTGGTAATAGTTCCCAGTGATATTGAAAATGGCATTAAACATCAATATTTTAAAATAGATTGTATCAAAGTTTAAAAATCCACCATCTTAGCAACACTAAATAATTTCCACAAATACAAGTTTGCAAGTCCTCACCTGCAGCCCAGTCTACTGCAATGCCCCGTATGCCGTTTCGTCCGATTCCAGAGGTGACGATGCTGCGAAATCCAGATCCATCCGGTTTAATCCTGCGGATGCCATTCTGGGACGCTACTGTGCTGCTAAAGTCACACCAGTAGATGAAACTTGAGGCCATGTGCACGTCTACATGAAGAGCATTGCGGCCTACAGAACACAGACACACACATGCAACCTGTTATAATGCCATCATATTTTATACTATACTATACCATTCTATATTAAATAATATAATTATATTTGTAAAAATATATGTTCCTAAGTTCATTTAGGGGTAAAAAATATTGCGGCTATAGTCATGTATAGCTAAAAATATCTTCTTTGTATAAATAATAAGTTATATTTATAATATATATATATATATATATATATATATATATATATATATATATATATATATATATATATATATATATATATATATATATATATTAGAATGTCAATTTTTTATTTAGTTTTTAGATAAAAATAGAAAACATCTATTATATCAAATATGCTAAATTATTAATAATTAGTTTTTTTTTTATTTAAAGTTAAATAAATAATAATAAATAAACCAAACAAGTAAATAAATACTTGTTAGGATAGGGCAATATTCAGCCGATACAACTATTTAAAATTCATGAATCTGAGGGTTAAAATGTTTACATTGAAAGTTAACAACTTTAAAAAGTTCAAATGAAGTTTTTAGCAATCCATAATATTAATAAAACAATACGTTTTTATATATTTCTATTTTACAACATTTACAAAATATCTTCATAAAACTATTAATATCTGTACTTAAAAATTCTAATGATTATTAGCATAAAAGAAAAGTCAATACTTTTTATAATTTTTTTGCCTATAAATAATAAATAAGGGCTCAATGTAATGCGAGATCAGCAATGGTATATCATAAACACGTGATCCTCTCAAAATCTGTTTATAAAACATCACCTCAAGTCAAAAAAAATTATTATAATTGCACGCAATGCCACTTATCAGTGTTAGTTTCAAAGCAGTGGACCAACCAGATGAACTTAGTAGTTTTTTTTTTAATTGCAACTTTTTGCTTACAGGCACTCTGTTGCTGTATCCTGATATCCTTGTGCTTTAGATTCCTGAGCGCTGCATTCTGTATTTTTAAACGTTTTATACATTCTGTGTGAATGAAATATAACACCGGTTTTATGGTCCAGGGTCACATGCAGTGCTTTACTTTAACACCCGCCAACCCGCCAAAATGCGGGTAGATTTCAGCTCTGGCGGGTTAGACAGACACCTCCACAAGCCACATTGGCTGGTTGGAAATCATTTTTAAATGGTAGTTTTCTTAAAAGCAGGGTTCAACAATAAGCATGGCCCAACATGCGTGCAAATGTGATATTAAAGTCGAGAAGCAGCACGACAAAAAGAAAAAGAATGGTGAATACAGAATGAGAGCAATGATCACTCGCTCCGTGCTTGCTCCCGTGTACTTGCGCAAAGAACCCGTGCCTAAATGAAGCCCAACGGGTGCGATTGGTCCCCTTTGAAATAGACTGGACAAAGAGCGATGATCATGCACCCACAGTCCTGCTGCTTTCAAGAGCTCAAGGTTTATCAAAAATACACATATTCTATTATAAGCAGCAGCAGTCACTGCGTTCATTTGAATTATTCTTAAAAGAGAGTATTAACAGGCATAACATTAACCATGTGCACGATATGTTTCACCTGCTTTCTTTTGCTTACAGTTATTTTTGTTAATATGGTTTGATTATAATTTTTTACAATAACATTGCTTTAATGGGAGATCACTCCCCGTATATGTGTAGATAACTGGTGATCTGGGACTTTTAGCCAGGACAGATTACTGTGCATATTTTAGATACATGACAATAACTATTTTTTAAACGGAATGTTTTTCTAAAGAAAAGTTTTGTTGAATTAAGAAGTGCACCTACAGTATATATGCGCTATATTTTCCTTGTTTTTACACATTAAAAAATTGTGGCTAAGAAATACTTATTTGGTGTGGTCAGAGATAAATGTGGTAAATCCTTAATTTTGAGCCCTGAAAAGTCATGTGAAATAAAAACTGATTGCATTGCGACAGTCCATTTGCTCATGCGCACTGAGCAACCTAATACACAATACACACAAGAAGTTAAAGGTGCAGTAGGGGATCGTCTTCAGAAACACTTTTTGTTGTGCTGGTTGAAAGTCTCTTCACATTCCAATAGTAATGATTACAGTAAATGATTTAAATGTGTTTATATGTATTTTTATATTCTGGGTAAAGCGTAAAACTAAAAAATGTTCATCCAATTAAATAGAGTCGGACCGACATCTCTCATCATACCGATAAGCAGCTCAGACTGTCTGTTAGGAAATGTAGATTCGGATTTCTGCGCATCTGTTCACAGAAGAAGCGGCCAAGCGGTCACGAGACAGACCGTGAGAAATCAAATGCTGAATTAAAACTTTTTAAAATCCTGAATAAATATTGGAGTTATTTTTGCACGCTGGAAGAAGGACGACACCATGGCTGAAGTATTACTGTAAGACAGGTAATGCTCTGTTTTTAAACTATTTTAGTCAGGCTAAGCTTATGTTATGCTTGTGTTAGCTAAGCGTGTTCTGTTATGAATGACTTATATGCACAGACGTGTTGTTCAGCCACTGTAATCTCCCGGTGAAAGATTGATGTGATTATTTTCAGTTTCATACGGTCCTCTTACAGCATCGATAATGTAGATTTATATTTAGTTTAACAACAAAACATCAGTAAATAGCGCTATTCCACCTGGCCTGCTTTATTGAGCTGAAGTTGCTTTTATATTCACATTGGGTCATTTTTAAACACTGACAGCCTTCCTATACTGTTTACCAAGATACTCTGAATATTCACTCTGAAATAGCATGTACGTGTGGCTAAGAAATAAATGTAATTCCTGCACAGCGCTAGCTAAACACTAACTAACTGGTGAATGAGAGGAACTAGTGGGTTGTCTGTCTGCTGTTGTGACGCGGTGCGCACGCTCTCGATATCAGGGGTGTGGCTTTGAATCACAGTCCCTTCCTGCCATCCAAAGATAATATGCTGAGCGGTTAGCATTTAGGCAGATCACCTACTGCACCTTTAAATGAATGAGAAGGCATGTGGACATAACACAATATCTATATCAAGTAATTTTAGCATGTCAAAGTCAAATTTAAGCAAATTATATTTCCCAACAAGAAAAGTGTGGCTAGTGAAAAATGGAGAGTCGCTAGTAATGTAGGAAATGTACTAGCCACTAGGGATGTAACGGTATTGTAAATACCGTCATACCGCAATATTATTTTTTTTCGATATTACCGTAGTCGCACAACGTTACCCACTGCTGTCAACCTGGGCCAAGTCATATCTCTCTTGTCCCAGAAACCTCAGTCCCAAATGAGAGGGTTTTTTTTTCTGTTGCAGGGGACATTGTAAATACCCAGAGATACCAGCTTTTACCAGATTATATTTATATGATAATTTTCCTTTAAACCCATCTCTGTCTAAGTGAGTGAGTGATTAAATGTTGAATGTGATGAGTTTTCAACACTACTAAACTGAAACTTAATTTTTTTACATGGTTTAATATTTTTTTGTAATTAAAATTGAAGTTCCTGTTTCAAAGCTTACAGATAGATGGCTAATTTGTATGTCATTGACACTTTTGGCACTTTTTTGGAGTATTTTCATTAGTTTTGTTTTTTCCTGTAAATGATTCAATAAATACCGTACCGTGACATTCATACCGAGGTATTACCGTACCGTGAAATTCTGATACCGTTACATCCCTACTAGCCACTGTGGCTGGTGATCAAAAAAGTTAATGTCAAGCACTGGTCACATGTATTATTATATTCTATTGATTAAATACAGCTGAAGTCAGAATTATCCCTCCTGAATTATTAGCCCCCCTGTATATGTTTTCCTAAATTTTTGTTTAACAGAAAAAAAATTCAACTCATTTCTAAACATTTGCCATGATACGGAACCCCGGAAGGGACGTAGTGGAGGAGAAAAAAATTGGCTGGGTGAAAAAAAAAAAAATGGGTGAAAGAAAAAAAATGGGTGGGAGGAAAATATATAATTCTAAGTTTTTGCGTTCTCTCGCAAAGTTTTGCGTTCCCTCGCAAAGATGTTTTGCGTTATTTTGCAAAGATGTTTTGCGTTATCTCGCAAAGATGTTTTGCGTTCCCTCGCAAAGTTGTTTTGCGTTCCCTCGCAAAGATGTTTTGCGTTCTCTCGCAAAACTGTTTCTCCACAAACACTTCCTGTTCACTGCACTCACGTTAACCCTCCCGTTTTTGCTGAATTTCTCCCATATACCATTCTATCCCACTTTCTTTACATTACTGTGCGCTGATTGTCGCCTTTCACTTTGCAACCTCTGAACCAGTGAATGCATGTTTAAGCGCTGACTGACAGACGCGCTTCGTACAATAAACTGATCCCAGATCAGCGTCTGTACGCGCCATTTAAAGGGACACTTCTGTTATCAAACAAGTGCGCAGCAAATGAATCTCATGTTTTGTTTAGTTTGATAACAGAGGTGTCTCTGTAAGAATGCACAGATCTATAATGAAAGCAGTCCATTACTTTAGAAACTGTTTGTGCTCATTTAAGAGAAAATAAGCGGTTTAAAATAAAACATGCAGGACGGAGATGTTTCATATTATTCAGTGTATTTGTCTGTTTAAACATACACCCGCTCCTCTGTAAATGGCGTGTACAGACGCTGATCTTGGATCAGTTTATTGTATGGAGCGCGTCTGTCAGTCAGCGCTTATACATGCATTCACTTGGTTCATAGGTAGCATACGCACAGTAATGTAAAGAAAGTGGGATAGAATGGTAAAATACGGGAGAATTTCGGCAAAAACGGGAGGGTTTACGTGAGTGCAGTGAACAGGAAGTGTTTGTGGAGAAACAGTTTTGCGAGAGAACGCAAAACATCTTTGCGAGGGAACGCAAAACAACTTTGCGAGAGAACGCAAAACATCTTTGCGAGGGAACGCAAAACATCTTTGCGAGGGAACGCAAAACTTTGCGAGAGAACGCAAAAAACTTAGAAATATATATTTTCCTCCCACCCATTTTTTTCTTTCACCCATTATTTTTTTTTTACCCACCTATTTTTTTTCTCCTCCACTACGTCCCTTCCGGGGTTCCGTACCATGATGACATAATATTTCACTAGATATTTTAATATTTTACAGAAGAAAACGTATTATAGAAAATACTGTGAAAAATCCATTGCTCTATATTAAACATCATTTGGGAAATATTTGAAAAATGAAAATAAAAATAAAATATATATATATAAAAAAAAAAAAAAAAAAATCGGTCACACTTTACAATAAGGTTCATTAGTTAATGTTAAGTAATGCATTTACTAACATGAACAAACAATGAACAATACATTTACTATAGTATTTGTTCATGTTAGTTATTGTTAGTTAATGAAAATACAGTAGTTCATTGTTAGTTCATGTTAACTCATGGTGCATTAACTAATGTTAACAAGCATGGACTTGGATGTCAATAATGCATTAGTAAATGTTCAATTATGATTAATAAATGTTGTACATGTGTTGTTCATGATTAGTTCATGTTAGTAACTGCATTAATTAATTAACCTTTTTGTAAAGTATTACCAAAAAATCACAGGTGGGCTAATAATTTTGACTTCAACTGTATATTACAATAATTTATATATAAAACAGTGTTATTTTTCTTTTTAATCTATACAATCCACCCTAGAGACCCCCACCTCTTCCAGCTACAGGCACCATAGACTCGGAGTGATCCACTCCCTCCAGACTGAAGCCTTTGATGGCAGTGAGCATAGAGATCACCACGTATGACTGGTATGGAGAACAGGTCCGGTTATCAGCACTGAGTTTGAACCCGGTCGCACAGGCGCAGCTGAACAGACCACCAGGACGAGGGAGACACAACTGCTCACACGTGCCCACATTATTACTGCAACCGTTAGATGAGCCGGCTGACGCTGTAAGAGACAGACAGAGAGAAAACAGATAAGAGAAGGAGATGGAGACATTTAATACCTTTACAAGAAAACTGCACAGATAAACGGAGTCATGTCTAGCCATTCGGGTAATGCATACACATTCCTATCACTGGTGCACATCCATCTCATCTGCATGAAACTTCCATTCAGGACTGAAAAAAAAAAATGGTAACCCTTGAGTTTAAGGACCAATTCTCCCATATGAACTAGTGCTTTAGTACTTTATTACCTGCCTATTACTTAGAAATTAATAATAGGCCGTGTATTGGTTTTTGCAAAGCACATATTCTTCATCTCTAATCTTAACAGAGAAAGACACAGATGACAGACAGCTCATTGGTCAAAAATACCAAGGAAGTTTTTTTTTGATGTTTTTGTGGTGGAGCCTATTCAAGCCTTTCTGAAACGATGAGTCACTCACAAATGGCGCTGCAAAGGTTTGCTGTACATACACACATGTGCGTGTTTACTGACATTGTGTGGCTGTGGTGATTCCAGATTTTACCAACCCAGGCTCATTGCGAATACATACCCAGTCTACATAACTGGGGACAGCATCTGGTCAGCACCATGTACGTTTGCTCGCAGTTTTTGTATTTGCAAATCCACCAGATGCCACTGTATGCACTTTTTGATGATCTCAAATTCCTCTCATGCATCCTCTTCTTGTGTACATCCTCCAGAGGGCACAATATTGTCACACAACCAGCGATCGCTTCCCAGAGGATCGCTGGTTTTCACACGAACTCTCTAAACTACATTTCCGCTTTTCCCAGGACTACACATTCATACATGCACTGCTCCCAAACACACACGTCTGTTCATTCATCTATCCTGATTGCATCACCAGCTGAGCCTTGTTCACAGACTGATTTCATTCCATTCATAAGCCCCTCATTCACGCTTCCAGTTTGCAGAGTCTTGTTTTCCCAGAGTAACATTACAACGCGTTTCCCTGTCTTGTTTCTCCGTGTCTCGATCCTAGCCTTGTACCTTTGTTATCCTGTTTAGCCGCCTGCCTTTCGACCTTTTGCCTGTTTAACGTTTACGATTCTGGACTGCCTTCATATACCTGTTTGCACCTGATGACCACAGCTTGCCTGACTTTGAATAAAACTGCATATTGGATCTTACCTCCTGTTGTCTCCAGTCACTCCACCCCAGTCTTGGTAACAAATATACACTTCAGCCGATCAGGCTAGCTTGCTGACGACTGACTGAAGAACCAACTGAAAACCCTAAAGCCAACCAATAGTGTTTTTAAAAGCAATCTAGAGAAAGAAAAGTCCTCAAGTTTAATCTCTGTTTTTACTCCAAGATGTCAAGAAGAATAGTTTCATAATGCGATGCAAGCATCGAACTGACATCGCAACATATACATGAATGACAGCTCCAACCTGAAAAAAACACGTGGTAAGTGGCAAAATTATCCATATTTTTAGATAGCAACTATGGAATAACTAAAGAAACTGCTGTTTAATGGAATAACTGATTATTTGACTACATATTTTTCAAGATACTAGATATTTTGTAACCTTAGAATTATAAGGTACTATCTGACATTTTTCTCAAAATTTAGTTATTCATGTCATTCGAGGAAATTGTGAGTAAATATAATATTCCTGCAAAACATTTCTTTAAATATTTACAAATACGAGATTTTATCTTTAAATTACAAAATAATTCTCTAGATATGCCATCATTCTCTATTTTGGAAAACGTAATAACTAAAGACTGTTTTAGTGAAGGTTTAATTTCGGCATTATACAAGATGCTGGTGTCAGCATCAAAGGAATCTTCAAATTGTAAATTGGAAGCTTGGAGATTAGATCTTGAGGAGGATATTTCTACAGAGGACTGGATGAAGATGTGCGAGGAAGCTCAATCACTAACAATAAACACTCGTCTAAAACTGTTACAATATAAATGGTTGATGAGGATTTATATAACTCCAGTTTTATTGCATATATATAATGAAAATATTCCAGATACTTGCTTGAGATGTAGGGACCAAAAAGGAACGTTGTATCACTGTATATGGGAATGTAAAGGAATACAGAACTTTTGGAAATGTATGAAAGAAATTATAGAAAATATTCTTGAGGTTTCTATACCAATGTCTCCTTTAATTTTTTTATTTCATTTATATCCCAAGGAGATCAAGTTAAAAAAGATGGAGCAAATGTTTTTGAATATATGTATTCTACAAGCGAAACGGCTTATTTCTTTAAATTGGAAAATTATATGTGCACCAACTATAGGTTGTTGGCTGAAAGAGATGGTGACAAATATGAAAATGGAAAAAATAACTTGTATGATAAGAAATAGATATATAATTTTTGATAGAGTTTGGGGACCTTTTACACTATTTTTAAAAGGTGGTGGATTTAGAAATGTTTTACTAGAAGATTAGTAATAGAGGTGATTTTGTATTTTGATGTAAAATACTGAGAAGCCTTTTGTTTTGTTTTGGTTTGTTTGTTCATTTGTTGGTTTGTTGGTTTGTGTTGGAATTGACACATGGAAATGTGTATGTACATGTTACTTAAAATATAATAAAAGGGAATTGGAAAAAAAAAATTTTGTTATTCTCAATTTTTGAGTTATAACTCATTTACATTATAGTATGTTTTTTTATACGTTGTTCACATTTTACGACTTTTTATTTAAAAAATAAATGTTACCCACACACTGTTTGCTATATGGAATGCAAAAACTTTAAAGCTAAAAATCTCAAAATCATTCAGAAAGCAGATAGAACCTTATAATTCTAAGGTGACCGTTTTTCAAGTGACATTTAAAGGCTTAACCAGGTTAATTCTACAACTTAGGGTAATAAATTTTTTTTTTCTGTAGAAAACCAAAAGAAATATTGCTTAAGGGGGCTAATAATTTTGACCATACAATGGTTTTAAAAACATTAAAAACTGTTTTTATTTTAGCTGATATAAAACAATATCTTCTCCAGGAGAAGAAATATAGGAAATACTATATATTTTTTTATATAATACTTTATATATTTATTACATAATACTATATATACTTTTTTACTCTTACTCGTGTAACTTTTAAGATTGTTACTTTTCTTTGATTAAAAATTTCCGCAAGTACTTGTACTTTTACTTGAGTATAGATTTTGGACACTCTACCCACCTCTGGTGTTACTATGGGGACATGTTAATACGCGCCTGTCAATCAATTCAGTGGGCTGTGAAAACCGCACTCCTATGTTACGATGTGGTGGGCCTCAAAATCAATAGGTTTTAGATCCTATTTTAACATCAGGAAATTTTTAAAAGAGACTTGTTGTGTTTCTATCACTCCAATATGATTGTGGACACTTTATACCTACACACAGGTCTGTCCAAACAGCTCACAAAAGTTTTGAATCATGAGTGCCCTTTAACATGCTGCAAACGTACATATTTTATATGGTGGTATGCATTGTTTTCATCGTTACTGTGTTGTCAGTGGAATTAAACAGTTTTTGTGATTCTTGTTTTACAACATGTGCAATTTAGCCATATTTTTGTTTTGCATTTTGCTTTTTTGTTTGATATAGAACTTGGTCTCTTTCTTTGCACTCAAAAAATGACATTTACTGTTTGTTGAATCTACTTCTTTAAAAACAAGCAGAAACAACACAATTCTTGAGTTTTTTGGGGGGACAACTTAATTGTTGTATGTTCAATCTACTTTCATTTTTAAAACTATTAAGTAAACTTAATTACTTCATGTTGTCCTAAAACAAATCGACTGTTTGGAAGTCAGCCTTTTTTACAGTGTGGTCTGCTATATGTTATTTTCTTGTTAATAGCTGTTTCCTTGTGTATACTATTATACTCTGACTCTTTAAACTCTATCAAATCTACTTCTTGCTGGAAGGACTTGTACAATAGCCGGCGTTCACAGCCCTGAAGAATGAACATGTGCACTGAAAAGCGAACAAAGGGACACTGATTCTTCTCAGAATAAAGCTGAGTGTCCCCCTGCGGCACAGGGGAACTAATTGGTAAACTGATATCCTATTGAAAGTCATTCAGCCCTCTCTGGTAATTGCTACACGGCCATCAAGGTTACGATGACTTCCAGAAAAGACCACCCTCAGTCAACCGTGGCATGAGGGTAAGATAGATGATCAAAAAAATGGCACTTTGAGGTGCCTACATAGACAGCGTTTTGACGTGCAGTCTTATTGTTAATAGTGATTAAATACTTTACTTTAAAAAAGAAATTGTAAACTTGTTGGAACTTGGAACTGTTAAGTTGACTTTACTTGATTTTTTATAATTATACACATAGTTCATACACTGCAAAAAATGCAGGCTTCGACACAATTCCATCATGTTGACCTGCCACAAATTGATTGAGTTAACTTAATTACTTAATTAATTACTTTTATTATTATTTGTATTTTAGTATTACTTTTAAATATACTTCTTTGAAAATACTGTTTTGTATTTTTAATACCATTTTTTTTGTTTTATTGTCTAGTTTATTTTATTGTAAAGCACTTTGTGTAAAATTGTGCTCTATAAATAAAGCTTGCCTTGCCTTGCCTTAATTGTTCCTACAAATTTAAGTGGATTAAACTAAAAACAATTAAGTTGTCCCTAAAAAACTTAGGAACTGTGTTGTTTCAATTAATTTTCAATTAGTTTAAACCAGGAGTTTTCAAACTTTTCATTCCATGACCCCCTATGACGGCAAATCAATGCCAATATTAATCGAGCGCAGCGGTGATGTTTGCGTGCGAGGAGAAGTGAACCGTGAGCAGATTACAGGTCTACACGCGAGAAAACTACAGCTCGCGAGCGCATAGGGGATCTTCACTCGCGCGCACAACTGATCCAGCGCGAGAAAACAAGTCCCGCCCGCGCACATCATCATCTGTGCGCACGATGGACGCTCTCGCGAGCGAGGTCATGCCTACAGCGCGCGCGCGCGATCAGTTCTCTCCGCTCGCTCGCTGGTTCTTCTCTCTGCTCGCGCGAAACAGATTTGATTTTTGTCAGTCCTGGGGCGGGACTTGGTGTACTTGTTATCTCTAACGCTATTGGCTACTCTGCCTTTCCGGAAGTTAGCCGGGATTGGACGCAGGTAAGCTAGTTTCCCCGTTAAATAAAAATATATAGGATATCTTATCATATAGGATATCTAAAAGCCTGAATTATATTTTTGAAAATAGCCAAGTGGAATTGCTGCAAATATATTTTAAAAAATCACATGTACAGAGGTATTCACAGCCTTTACTCAATACTTTGTTGATGCACCCTTGGCAGCAATTACAGCCTCAAGTCTTGTTGAATAAGATGCCACAAGCTTGGCACACCTGTCTTTGGGAGCTTTTTGCCCGTTTCTCTCAAGCTCTATCAGGTTGGATGGTAAGCAACGGTGTACGGCCATTTTCAGATCTCTCCACAGATGTTGAATAGGATTTAGGTCTGAGCTTTGGCTTGGCCACACAATGACATTGACCAAGTTGTTGTGAAGCCACTTCATTGATATTTTGGCTTTGTGCTTTGAGTCATTGTCCTGCGAGAAGATGACCCGTCGCCCCAGTCTGAGGTCAAGAGCACTCTGAAGCAGGTTTTCTCTCAGGATGTCTCTGTACATTGCTGCATTCATCTTTCCCTCTATCCTGACTAGTCTTCCAGTTCCTGCTGCTGAAAAACATCCCCACAGCATGATGCTGCCACCACAATGCTTCACTGTAGAGATGGTATTAGCCTGGTAATGAGCCGTGCCTGGTTTTCTTCAAACGTAACGCCTGGCATTCACTCCAAAGAGTTCAATTTTAGTCTTATCAGACCAGAGAAATTTGTTTCTTATGGTCAGAGAGTCCTTCAGATGCTGATTCTGTCTGGCCACTCTACCATACAGACCAGATTGGTGGATTGCTGCAGAGATGGTTGTACTTCTGTAAGATTCTGCTCTTCACAGAAGAATGCTGGAGCTCAGACAGAGTGATCATCAGGTTATTGATCACCTGCCTGAGGCCCTTCTCCCCCGATCACTCAGTTAAATGACCGGCCAGCTCTAGGAAGAGTCCTGGTGGTTCCAAACATCTTCCACTTATGGATGATAGAGGCCACTGTGCTCATTTGAGCTTTCAGAGCAGCAGAAATTTTTCTATAACCTTCCCCAGCCTTGTGCTCACGACAATCCAGTCTCTGAGGTCTACAGACAATTCCTTTGTCTTTATGCTTGCTTTGTGCTTTGACATGCACTGTCAACCCTGGGCCCTTATATAGACAGGTGTACGCCTTTTCAAATCATGTCCAATCAACTGAGTTTACCACAGGTGAACTCCAATTAAGCAGCTGAAACACATCAGTGGAAACAGAATGTACCTGAGCTCAACTTGAAGCTTCATGGCAAAGGCTGTAAATACTTCTGTACATGTGATTTTTCAGCTGTTTTATTTTTAATAAATTTGCAGCATTTTCAATAACTCTTCTTTCACATTGTCATTATTGGGTAATGTGTGTAGAATTTTGAGGAAATTAATGAATTTAATCCATTTTGGAATAAGGCTGTAACATAAAAAAGTGGAAAAAGTGAAGCGCTGTGAATACTTTCCGGATGCACTGTATAGATGTATATATATATTCAAGTCCTGATCAGGAAGTATTGTCTGTTTCCAATCGAGTCTGAAACCGTGTGATCGGGGCCCGATTACCAATCAAGGGATCTGATCTGTTCATCCTTAGTATTTACCACACATTGTGTAATACAAATGTTCTGAATTGTTACGTTTAGCATTGCAAATATTATGTTTACCATAGTTTGTACTAAAATTAAAACTTAAATGGACTTTTCTGTACATTTTATTTGATCTATTCTGAAAGATTTTAAGAATACAAAAATCTCAAACGTATGCTTCAAGTTTTTTTTCATGAAGTGACTTGCCTTATTGGGATTGAACTATTTAAACCAATATTTGTGTATGATGTGTAGTTTTAAGTTTATATGAGTTTATATTAAGCTTGTATGAGTGAGCTTATATGAGTTGATTATCTACAGTTATTAGTAGCTAATAAAAGTTATAGTAACCATAACCTTTCAGATTTTGATTGAACTGCTTTGAAACAATAATCATTGTGAAAAGCGCTATACAAATAAACTGGAATTCAACTGAATATGAGTCTATATTATTAGCTTAGCAGCATTCTATAACCAAACTTCACTTAAAGGGCATAGTTTAGCCCAGGGATGTCCCAACTCGGTCCTGGAGGGCCAGTGTCCTGCAGATTTTAGCTCCAACTTGCCTCAACACACCTGCAAGGATGTTTCTAGAACGCCTAGTAAGAGCTTGATTAGCTAGCCCAGGTGTGTCTGATTGGGGTTGAAACTAAACATTGCAGGACACCGGCCCTCCAGGACCGAATTTGGACATGCCTGGTTTAGCCCTTAAATTCTGTCATGTCATTTGGTTAGACATGAGGGTAAGAAATTACTGACAGAATTTTCCTTTTTTGGTGAAGTATCCCTTTAAATCAACTGTACATCAGCAAAATAATCTATAGTAGAGTTACAAACAGCCCATGCAGATAGTAGACAGACAAAAATCTACTTATTACAGTTGATTTAGGAAACACAGCCTTCATATTATAATGATTTGTCAGTTTCCATTGTACTCACAGTCTCTGTGGTGTACTTTGAGTACTCTGAGACCAGCCACGTTATCCCGCATTACGACCCGGTTGAGTCCTGTGGCTTTATCCACGCGTTCAATCACTTCAAAGTCTCGATCAGTGAAGTACAGGTAGGAGCCGTACACCGCCACACCCCAGGGATGGGACAGTCCGTTTACCATGGTAATCCGGTTTGATCCGTCAGGGTCACCGCGTTCAATCTGAAACAAAAATCAAACATGTGCAGCAGCATTACAGCTATTCTGTAGGCTTAAAAACTTATGCTAGCATGGTATTAAAAGATGCTAACAACACACAAAACATGCTAGCGAGATTACTAATAAACTTTTTATTAACATGCTATGTGTTAATGCCATGTGTTAAAACATGATAGAAAATGTGTTGAATAACTTTTCTTTGGTTTTAGCAACATGCTTACTGTTAACATTGCTTATTTTTGCAACATGCTAGTATATTTTCACTTCCTGTCTAATAATAAACTTTTTTTCTGATTGATTTTTAAAGGCAGCAAAGATGATTCCCTTCAACATCCTAAGGAGACCTGCCAAGCTGTTCATTAAGGGTCATAACATTATGAGTTTGCTTCCATGAATCATGAGGTTTGTTGCATGTGTTTCCCCACAATACTGTCAGGGCCGATGCAGCAAAGCTGTTGGTTTGCAGCAAGCATTTTTGTCGAGAGAGCTGTATGAGAATTGGAGAATGGCGGACTTTGTCTTTTATCAGTTGAGTTTGTTACCATTCAGACACATCTACTATATCTGTGCTGCTGTGTTCACCTATGTTGAAAATCCTCCAGATTACCGGCAGGGCTATTGGTTGGAATAGACAGGGCAAGAGGCATGCTGCACTGCTATCCACTGTGTCTGCATTTAGACCCGGAGATTGAGGAGGAGAGAAGTTCTCCTCATTTATAGTGTTTATATACACACGATTATCTTTATAATGATAGAACAAATTGTGTTTTTGTGTATATGAAATTATGAATGACAAATGTAGCAGGGCATTAAATTACTGTTTATTTCTTTGTATTTTAACTTTGTAAACTATAATTTTATTGGTCTCTTCATAGTTTGTGTCTCATTTTGTGAGCCGACTGACAGCAGTTGTTCGCTCCAATATTTCTCCTCTGTCCTGCCGGCCACATCCACTCCTCCCTCTGCTCTCAGAACTCCACGGTCATCATGAAGCATTATTTGAAAAAATTCTGAGGTAGACTTGAACTGAAAGAGGGGTTTCATGGCCCTTTAAATATGATTATCTCTGTATTCAGATTTTATAAACTCTCAGAATCCTGATTTTTAAATACAGCTGTATTTCGGCCATATATTGCCCTATCCTTACAAAGTAAACATCAATAGAAAGTGCTTTCATTTCAATTCTCAAATTTCAAACAATTGACATTTATAACCAGTTTTGTGGTCACATTTTTTGATTGCATGAGCCAAACATTTGTAAAAGGTCATACCACACCAGTCCCTGTGACGGCCCAGTAAAGTTTGTTCTCTGTGATGTCTATGGTTATAAACTCCACATGTTCTAGATTATGTGTGAAGAGGATGGCCGCGTTGGAGCCGTCCATATCTGCTGATGCCACCTTAGCCGGGATCCCGCTCTCTGTTCCATGATCAGTCCAGTACATCTTTCTAAAACACAAACAGAATATGAGCAAAGAGTAACCACAGCTTATTTGCATTTGCATTAGTACTACATTAGCATGAGCATCCTAATACTTTGTATGTGTTGACTCATGTTTAATGTGCTCAGGCAGTTTAATCCTGGCAGATGACATTGAATTCAGAGATCAGGGTTAAGGGCAGAGATCTGCTGATCTGCTCTTACCCACGTGCCGGATCCACCGCAATGCCAACGGGAGCTCCTGCGCCTGTAGGTGAGCCGTTGTTCGTGATGAGGGTTTTTCTGTACTGAATTTCTCCTTTAAGCCTTAGAACCTGAAACAAATCAGATTTCAGTGTCTATATAGCAGCCAAAACGCTATCATTATTCTCTAAATTAAGTTGTTTAATTAACAAAAACTAGAAATTGAACATAAAATGAAAAACATTGAACATTGCTAGTTTAAATTGAAGATAATAATTTATACATAATAATTATTAATAATAACCTTTAAATAGTCAATAATAACAACAACAACAATTATTATTATTATTAGTAGTAGTAGTAGTAGTAGTAGTAGTGGTGGTAGTAGTAGTATTATTATAGGTTAAATTAAGAACACATTTATTGGACACTACTCATTTAATCTGATGACAATAATTTATACGTAATAATTATTAATAATTAATCTGTAATTAATTAATACTACTACTACTACTAATATAATAATAATATTAAATAAGAACAATAATAGGTGACACATTGGCACAGTCGGTAGTGCTGTCCCCTCACACCAGTAGGCGCTTCTTTGTGGAGTTTGCATGTTCTCCCTGCGTTCGCGTGGGTTTCCACCACAGTCCAAAGACATGTGGTACAGCTGAATTGGGTTGGCTTAATTGTCCTTAGTGTATGAGTGTGAATAAGTGTGTGTGTAAATGTTTCCCAGAGATGGGTTGCGGCTGTAAGTGCATCTGCTGAGTAAAAAAAAACATGCTGAATAAGTAGGCGGTTCATTCCGCTGTGGCGACTACGGACTGATAAAGGGACTAAGTCAAAAAGAAAATAAATGAATGAATAAAAATAATTATTTTAATTGGGCATAAATTATAATAATTTACAGTGCACATTTATTTAACACTGCTCATTTAATTTGAAAATAATATAAGATAATAATATGTAATAATTTTTCATAATTAACCTCTAATTAACCAATAATAATAAAATAATAATAATAATATGTATTATCATTAATATTATTAGAATTATTATTATAATTATAGGTTAAATTAAGTACACATTTATTGATTGCTGCTCATTTCATTTGAAGACAATAATTTATACTCAATAGTTATTAATCTATAATACTCAATATATACTCAATAGTTAATTATCTATCTATCTATCTATCTATCTATCTATCTATCTATCTATCTATCTATCTATCTATCTATCTATCTATCTATCTATCTATCTATCTATCTATCTATCTATCTATCTATCTATCTATCTATCTATCTATCTATCCATCCATCCATCCATCCATCCATCTCCCTACCTCTCTCTTTCTCTCTCTCTCTCTCTCTCTCTCTCTCTCTCTCTCTCTCTCTCTCTCTCTCTCTCTCTCTCTCTATATATATATATATATATATATATATATATATATATATATATATATATATATATATATATATATTATTCTGTATGTGTGTGTGTAAATAAATAAACACACATACACACATATATTCAAGACAAGCACATTAAATATGGTTGTTACATTTATGTACTAAACATCTAAAGAAAAATAACTTCTTCTGGTCTACATTATTGTTTTTTTTACACTTTCGAAGTAACCATCAACTCTGACAAGCACAGGTCTTGCTGACCTCTATAGCCTGTGATGAAGGGTTGGAGTAGTACAGGTTTTGAGACATCCAATCCAGAGCCAGACCCACTGGAGACCCCAAAATAGCTGCTGGTGCGAACTCAGTTCTGTTGGTACCATCTGACTTCACCCGATGAATCTCCCCCTGTAAAGAGAAATAATACAGCCGTTACTACACAACACATATTGCAATCAGTGACACCGGTGACCATTAAGTGAACTGCAGCCAGAAAATGATTGCTTGTGCTTGCACAACATAAAAATTTAAATACATAAAAATACGTATTTATTTCGTGTATGCATGCTTTACCGGATGTTCCACCCAGTAGATCATCTGCTCAGCATCATCAAAGTCAACATCGTATCCATTCAGCAGCCCAGCGACTGGCACCATGGCATCATTGCTCTTGTCGTTAGGGTTGAGTGGGATGCCATAAATAATGCTGTCTCTCACTACCACCAGGAAAGGATCCTCAACTGCAAAAACCATCATACAGTTGGTGTCAGAAGTATTAGCCCTCGTGAATTATTGGTCCCCTTGTATCATTTTTTTCCCCAATTTACCAATTTATTTGTTTGCGCACCCAAAACTGTAGTGCATGTGGATGAAAAGTATCTGTTGTAAATATGACTCAAATTATGAGTAAAAAGTAGCCCTTTTAAAAGAACTCAAGAGTAGTGGGTATTAAGGCCTGAGCACACCGAGACGTTTTTTGCTCACGTTTTCCCTCGATGTTTAATACCTTGTGACTAAATAAATGGTGTCAATGTGATCGTGCACATCAATGTGCAAAACGCCAGGCGCAAAAACGTCATAAAAAACGCCTCATGCTCGTTTTTTTTGTTTTGACACGCCGCGTCAAAACCTTCTCCACCAATCAGATCAGCACTTTTGTTCACGTGCACGGAGCTGCTGAAGTTACAGTAAACAGCACTTGGAGGCGCTCAAGCACAAAACTGTCAATGGGAGCGCACACTGAAGAAGATGCCCAGAGGCGATATGAACGTTTAGCTGCTTATCGTCTTCTGAACAATAATCGTTTCTTCATCGCTAGAGCTGAAGCTGCAGCTTGAACCATCTATGCTTGTTTAAATCACCAGTAACTTTAACAACAAGCTTGTGAACTTCCCCTCCCACTCTTCTTCTGTGTTATAAGCGGGTGTCAGAAGCTTAAAGTTGTTTAGCGCCATCCAACGTCAAGGAGTGATTTTGCATACTCTTCTGCTTGACGCTAGTGAAAATCACTTGTGTTTGAATCTGGAAAAACATCTTGTAAAACGCTGACGATAAACACAATTGAAAAGCGTCCCGGTGTGTAGGAGCCTTTACGCTGTAAAAGGTTATTTGTGCAGGGATGTGAAAACGTAACATTCTGTAGTGCATTTAGTTATTGTTTGGCGATTTCAGTCATCATACAGTAAACATCCACCATCTTCTCATCTGTAAAATGCAATCTGAACAGTCTCTAGGTTATTGTGTGTAACGATTTTGGACATTTTCTTGGACACGTTTAATTTATAAAATTCCATAATTCAGGGGCGTCGCTAGACCCCATTTACTGGGGCACGTGCCCCAGTAAAAATCGCCAGTGCCCCAGTAAATGCTTTGAGATGCGATTTACTTTATATGCAAGTTTATTTATTAAGAGTGGTAGTCCCAGAACAAAGACGTGCAACCGAACCAATGGAGGTGAAAGCAATGTAGTTTAATCAAAAGGCAAACTGAGCATGTGCGCAGAAAACAAACATACCCGTGCGCCTCACACACCACTCCTGCTTGACGCTGACGCGCTGCTCTGCTCCCGGTCCGGTTGCGAACATGCATGCCGAAAAAATAGCCGCACCGCTCATGTGTTGTGAAACTGATGTAACAGTTATTTATGCGGAGGTGTCGGCACGCAGTGAGTTTTGCAAGTCGACAAAACAAAGTTTAAATAATATGATAATGATCTTATTTATACTGCACGGATGCTGATAGATTTTTATTTATTTTTTGCTATAAGACATTTAAGGTATAACACACAACAGATAATTCTATAAAATATATATATTTTGTATTCTATTAAATTGTTTACAGAATTTCATTCTAATGAAATTAATATTCATGCAAAAGATTCTTAAATTATCTTACCGTCACTCCAGTGGTGTCTTTAGATTGTTTTCCAGTTACATTTAGGATCCATTTCTGTTATTTATTTCGAATAATAATTCTATTTATATATATATTTTTATATATATATATATATATATATATATATATATATATATATATATATATATATATATATATATATATATATATAAAATATATATATATATATATATATATATATATATATATATATATATATAAATAAATATATATATATATATATATATATATATATATATATATATATATATATATATATATATATATATATATATATATATATACAGTTGAAGTCAGAATTATTATCCTCCATTGATTTTCTTTTTTATTTTTAAATATTTACAAAATGATGTTTAACAGAGCAAAAAAAAAATTCACAGTATGTATGATTATAATTTTTCTTATTTTTTCTTATTTGTTTTATTTTGGCTAGAATAAAAGCAGTTTTACATTTTTTAAACACCATTTTAAGGACAAAATTATTAGCCCCTTTAAGCTATATTTTTTTTACAACAGTCTACAGAACAAACCATCATTATACAATAACTTGCCTAATTACCCGAACCTGCCTAGTTAACCTAATTAACCTAGTTAAGCCTTTAAATGTCACATTCAGCTGTATATAACTGTCTTGAAAAATATCTAGTCAAATATTATTTACTGTCATCATAGCAAAGATAAAATAAATCAGTTATTAGAAATGAGTAATTAAAACTATTATGTTTAGAAATGTGTTGCATAGTGTAGCTTTAAATGACAATAAACAATGTTTCTTTTAAAGCTAAAATTAAATAAATGCAAGTAAATTATTTATTATATTTATGCTAATATTTTATCCATTTCAAGAGCGAAAAATGGTTTTAGTTTTATGGTTTTCGTTAACTACAGTTGAAGTCAGAATTATTAGCCCTCCTATTTATTATTTCCTCCAATTTCTGTTTAACGGAGAGAAGTTTTTAAACACATTTCTAATCATAATAGTTTTAATAACTCATCTCTAATAACTGATTTATTTATCTTTGCCTTGATGACAGTAAATAATATTTGAGTAGATATTTTTTAAGACTTCTATACAGCTTAAAGTGATATTTAACTAGGGTAATTGGGTTAACTAGGCAGGTTAGGGTGTAGGCAAGTTATTGTATAACAATGGTTTGCTCTGCAGGCTATTGAAAATATATGGCTTAAAGGGGGTTAATAATTTTGACCTTAAAATGGTGCTTAAAATTTAAAAACTGCTTTTATTCTAGCCGAAATCAAACAAATAAGACTTTCTCTAGAAGAAAAAATATTATCAGACATACTGTGAAAATTTCCTTGATCTGTTAAACATCATTTGGGAAATATTTAAAAAAGAAAATAATAATTTAATAATTAATAATTCTGACTTTAACCGTATAGCTTAACTGATGTGTACCTCTATTTAAATTATATATTAGTTTAATAGTAATGTGATGATATCTGCATGTACAGTTCACTGCACATATACATTAAATGCAATTAAGCACAAAAAAATAGCACAAATTCCCAGACCACAGGTATCATCTCGTTGCCTTCAGCCCTGCAGAAATGAGGTACTGGTGAAAAAGGCCTGGTCCAGTAAACCATGCAGTGTCAGCACAGTTGATTGCGATAAACAGGCCATTCAATCAGCGTTTGTCTGGATTAATTGTTAAACTCTCATGGAAGAATGCGCTTGACAGTGCTAACAAAGGCTGAAACCTGAGCGAGCTTAAGGGTTTGCCCTAAGAGAATGTTAAGGGCTCCTTAAGACTAAAGGCCTCTTGCGTGCTTTCATCCGTTACTGTCAGCTGAGCTAAGGCCTTTTATAATAGTAAATGTTTGTCTCGGCAAAGAAGCTTACTTAGTAAATCGAAAATGGGTTTCTGTTGACAAGTTTTCATTCCCCTGAAATCTATATCCAATTTTAACAGAAGACTGCTTCATTCACTGTGAAGCAGATTAAATGGACAGAGGCCAGCGTTAAAGACATACTCGCATGCATTATTCATTAAAACAGCCAAAAGATGGAACAACTGTTCAAGCCATTACACTAATTTTTAATCTTGTTCATAGCATGTTTATGAAAGTCTTCATGGACCGCTGTGTTTATAAGGTCAGAGGTCATCATCTGTAGGTCAAACTGGAAACAACCCCCAGCAAAAGCAACATGATTTACACCCCTGGCTCATTGGAGAAACAGGATTAAGCCTACAGTTTTGTAAAATCCTAAAAACCTACTGAAACATATGGTCAGGTAAACACTAGGGGGCAGTATGACGTCAACAACTGTTGTTCCTTTTCACACTAATGATATTTACTGGAACATATTATTGATTAATAAAGGATTATTTTTGCAGCACAACACCAAATAAACACCACACAACAACTTAATGGTATCTATTATTTGTAAATGAATAGGTTTGATTACTATAATTCTCCATGTGGTCAAATTTACTGACATTTTAAAAATGTATCACTCAGGTTTGAGTCCGGTGAAGCAATGTAAAATCAAGGTAAAGCTATATTGTTGCAGTGCACTTTCTCTTTTGTTTGGTTTTGAAAACACTATTGGTTGGGTTTAGGTCAGTGGTTTGCAATTCTAGGTGATCTGTACGATAAGCCCCACCTTATAAACGAGTAGTAGAAAAACATGTATCTGTATTGTGCAACAAAACGTACCCTAAGGCTTAATTTCAATTTTATTTGTTTTCCTCTACTCCTTCCCCTTGGCCCCTGAAACAGCGTGTGAAGGGGAAAGGCTTCAAAATCTACCCCTAAGAAATGAGACTACAACATCTGCACACGTCATCATATGTCATCGCGATCTCTTGCTTCATATGAAATTAACAATTGCGGTATATATATATACTAGTTATTCCAGTTTTTATTTCAGTTATTCCAGTTACCCTTTTTTTTTTATGAATTAATCATCAGGAAATCACAGAAGGGAACGATATCATGTTATCATAAAATATGGCAATAAGATTGTAAATGTGCTGTGCATTTACACCGTGGTCATATTCATCTATGTAAACACATGAAAACAACATTAACGTTATACCAGACACTGTAAAAAGGTCATTCTCAGCCACTAGACTTTTCTGACAGGGTATTCGAGTATCATCCAGAGACAGATTTGAAAGTATGTTGTGTGTGGGGCTACTATACAGGTGTATTATTATAGATCATAGATGGCCAAACTTATCGTGTTTTTTAAATAACTTTAAGCATGACAGTAAAACACAAATGGCATTATAAATGGCATAAATAATTTAAACATATGCTTGTTTATTGTAAATGTTAGGCGTAGGGGTAAGGGGGACTGGCTAAGGGGTGGAATTGGGCCTAAATAACGTTTCAGATTTATACAAATTTAGACAGCGCCCTCTAGTGGATTAGTCAGCTGAAACATGCAGTGAAATGTATCTGGAGCAACATATTTTACATTTTGCAAAAATAGGCCTCGTCACATATTTCCAATGAGCCTGAGTTGGGATTTTTCTATTTGCTTTTCAGAAAATAAATTCTTGACAAACAATTAGTCTTTTTATTCATCAGCAAAAAATTTTTAATTAATTTTAAAACCTACAAAAGATAAAGTTATGCATCAACGCCACAATTTTAACACTTCTGACAACTCTTTCAGTCTTTACTTGAAATTTACAAAACATTTGGATTATTTAGACCAGGGGTCACCAACATGGTGCCCTTAGCCACCAGGTAGCCCGCCAGGTTCACATGAGTTGCTTGCAAGCCTGTTTTAAAAATAGCTCACCAGAGCACCACATATGAGTAAGCTGCGTCTAATATTTTTATAGGTATTCTTTTTAAATCACACTTGCATTGGTGTAAATTTGGAAATTACTTAAGTTATATATTAAAAAAAACTTTTAAAAAACAATTAAAAAACTTAAAAAAAAACAATTTTAGACAAATGAATGTTGCATTTTGATATTTATCTAACTTGTTAAATCATTGTTGACAACTACTGTGAGAAATCATTAACATGATCAATGTCTTCACATAGATGAATATTATTAATTATTAATAATAACATAATTAAAAGTAAATTAAGAAAAATGTGTTGTTTAATAACTGGTAGCCCTTCACACTAATCAGTACCCAAGAAGTAGCTCTCAGTTTCCAAAAGGTTGGTGACCCCTGATTTATACGGTAAATAAGCATAATGACTAGTAGTAGACGCAGTAGAAGCTGACTAGTGAATGCATACACTAAAAAGCCTAAAAATGTGAGATTTTGATTGAGGTATTCCAAGCGAAGATTTGAATTTTATTTTTGGCTACACTTTATTTTATGGTCCATTTGAGTATTAGACTGTGCTTAACATCTGTTGATACTGCTCCTTCAACAGACATTTACAGATGTTACTACTTCAATGTGTTCCTTATGCCGCCATTCATACCGCGGCGACGGCGGTACTTGATGCGCCAGCAGCTTTTGACCGCTGGGTGGCAGTTTAACCACAGATATTCAGCTTTGCCTTTTCACAACACTAAACAGACTTTTCTGTGCGTACCTTATGTGATCAGATGTGTTCAATTAAAATATAATTTTGATTTAGTTTTCTTATAGTGATAAACATGATCTTACCAGGGCTTAAAGTATTCCGGCACCATGCCGGATCTCCGGCGTGCGGCCGTGAGAGAAAAAAAAAATAGAGCTTGCACATGCGGTTTAGTTGGGGATGCTCAAAATAACTGATTAAGCAATAACCGAAAGGGTGCGTTTGTAACCGATGAATGGTATCAGTTAAACGATTAAAATATGCTTTATACATTTTTAAAGTTTGGCTGCATACGGGGCATCTGTTTAATGGTTTACTGACTGCCGCCAGTGTTTTACGCTCTGCTTATGCTTGCTCAGCGCGCTTTAAGTTTTGCCGTTGCGCGCTGTGTGCTCGAGTGGAAAAAGCCTGTTACCTCTGTTTCATTGTTCAGTCAAATGAAAGCACTGCAGGCTTTCTGTTGAGGTGACAGCGGGGTTTGGGTTGTCAATGTGAGTACGATAAACTTTTAAAGACTGAGGAGAGACTTGTGGTCGCTGTTTCAAGTTATCCAGAGCTGTATTTATAAATCTTAAATATCACAATATTATTAAAATTACAATTATAACATCGACAGCAACTCGACTCGCGCACACCAGCTGATTCAGTCGTTTTCTAGTGACATACAAAAGAGGCTTCTTTTTTTCTTGTCAACCATAAAAGGAAGCGCGGTACGTCGCGCGTTTTTGCAACCTAAAGGCGTGCGCTTTGTGATCGGCCCCTAAATGTACAACAAATATTTGTTAACTTTTGGGATGGTAACACATGCAAACACACGTTTCTACAGACACATTTTGCCAAAGAAGCAAAATGAAAGAAGGATATTTCTCGTCACAATTTCACTCAGTGTTGACAATAACCAGCGCTGATGCAGATCACCTCTGTGTTGTATGGAGCCGCTTCATAAACTTCATAAGCTGTTGATGATTTAGGGTGGGCTACAACCAACAAACCTTTTTATTTATTTTTTTATTTTTTGAAAATTACAGTTATTAATAGTTCTTATATAATATCAGCTTTTAAAATAGCCTACAATCTACGAATCAAACAAATCCAAAGATTTTCTTGATTTTTGTATAATAATAACTCCGCACCAAACTGAGGCTTTCATTTTATAGCTTAAAACATGTATGCAAATGTATGCAATCTCATATGTAAGGGCTGTGACGGTCACCGTGACGACAATCACTCTAGAACACGCATTTTCTGTTTTGTTGCCAAATAGCCTATACATTTATGAACATAACGTTAACTTAGACGTGATACAGCAAGTTCAAGTTCAGCCATGAACCTTGCTGGAAAACTTATATTACATCGCCAATCTGGAAACATTTTGGATTCGTGGCGAACGAGTAAGGCGAATCAATAATTAGGATGAAGCTATTTGTAGGGCTTGTTTAGAAAAATAAGTGTTAAATGGACAAACACGTCGAACCTCCATAGCCATCTGTGGTAATGTCACCCAGCCATGACATGCGGAGCCAGCTCCGGTGTCATCTACTGAACGCAAATGCCCAGCTAGTCAGCCAGGTATGGTAGAGAGGCCTTTTCAAAAATGGGCAAATACAAAAGAGAAACTGATAAATAGTAGACGTTGATGAGAAATGGAGCAGCATATTTGGTAGTTGAGAACGCGCCGATCCACAATGTAGAGCTGGTTTCCGAGAAATGCAGGTGGCGGAGCAAGATACTCTCTTTGCCACGGTTGCGAAAAAGTATCTGTATGGGCTACAGGCACACAGTCTCAGTGCTGCTGGAAACATTGTAATCTCAAATAAGTCTCCGCTTAAACCGAACAAAGTCAACATGTTAGTTTTTCTGGCAAATAATTTAAAATATGAATAGAAAAAAAGGCAGAGAGACGCAGTTTTTTTCCCAACATCTGACTTATGTTGTTACAAGCCTATAGGCTAATATTTTTGTTCTTCGTTACTATTTATATTATTATTGATTAGTATTTGAGAAGTTTCTAAAATGTAACGTTTACTGTTTCAAGCAGTTAAAGTTATTTAATATTTAACTATAGGCTGTATTGTGTTGTTTTATCAACGAAAGTTAAAAAACAAACATGTTCGTTTGTACGAATATTTAGCATAATACTTTGGTCTTTTTTTATTTCTTAATTTTACATGAAATGTAAATTAACTTAGGTAGGCTACTTGGGTACAGGGGCGTAATTTGTTGGTAGTATACCGAGGAATGTTTAGACAGTAAATATTGTCATCATTATTTAAAAAAATTATAAATAAATAAATTAAATAAAAAAATAAATAAAACACCTTACGGAAAGGATGCAATGAAGGAAAAGCATGCTCTTAATCATTCTTCATAATCTGATTCGTACCCTATACATGCAATAAACTTATATTGCGCCAACAAGAACAAGCTCTAAAAGGTAAAGTCTAAAGCAAGAGGAGTTATTGATATGATAGTAATATTAGTTGTTAATATTAATGATCGTAAACACGACCTGCGTTGTATAATAAACGGCGTCATTGTGTCCTGTCTGCGATTTTTTTTCTCGTTGAAGAACAGAAAATTCATGTTGTCACCATCTTCCCAGCCAGGTTTTCATCCACAGTTTCCGCTTTTGTTTCTTCTCAAACAATAAAGTTTCGCTATAGCAGGCCCGGCGGCAGGATATCATGAGGGCGCAAGGGCGCAATCCCATTTTACTTGACGACTGAATTTGGTCCTTTCTTGTTCCTTTTATTTAGGCTATTTATTAATTCATTACTTTGCATTACCGATATAGTCCTACTTTTTATAGTAATAATAATATGCAGTTTTGCTATTACCGATTTTATTAATGAAGGCAACGATACCGTTTACATTAATGCAGAAAGATAATGTTAAGCACCAAACAAGTGGTTTAAATTATGTTAGTCTCTTTATTTCTTTCCGTTTTATTTTAAACATTATAAATGTGTAAAGTTTTAGGTAAAGACGTCAAAATACGCCCACACATGCAAGCTAAACTAGATCATCTGAGTCATCACGCTTTATTACTCAACCAAAATCAGCGAGGAAAAAATAAATGTTTTAAATTAAATTATATTTAAATGTTACATTAAATAAAAAAATAAATTTAAATGTTAAATGCCATTTAAAAATAGTTTCTAAAATTAATGTGTTACTTAGTTACATTTTTAGGCATTAGTGTAGCCAAACAGAAAGCCATGTCTACCTATATTATATAGCCTGCAGCGCAAGAGGTGGATCCGCGGTAAATCCACACGCACTAAATAGCCTACCTTTTTTTTTACAACACTGTAAACATAACTTCGCAGGTCGATCATCTTTAAACGCAAAAGACATTTTTAAGTGTCCTAAATTGACTGCTGCTGTAGAAGGGGATGTTTTTTTTACATAACTGTAAACGTGTGCTTTAGCTATGCCAAAATGAAAGCAAATATTTTGTTCTGCGTTTTGTCAATTGTATAGCTTAATAATAATAATTAAAATAATAATAATAATAATAATAATAATAATAATAATAATAATAATAATAATAATGGATATAATAAATTATAATATTATTTATAGTATAGACATTTTTACTAGGCTACTTTAATATTAATCCCTAACTCAAAAACTAATGTGAAAATGAATGGCAGCTGTGCTAAAATTAATGTAACGGGAAATTTCTTCTGCGTTTTTCCCCTTTATAGCTCAATAGTTTTATTCAAAGAATTAGTTAAGCAAAACATGAAATAAATTAAACTGCGTGTCTTTGTGATATCCACTAGTCCAGTTTTCTCCAGTGTGAGTTTAGAGTGCGCCTCCACCGCATGCGCATTTATGCCTGCACCAGATCAAAGCAGGTGTAAAGTCCAGCACAGAGCGCGTTGTGCGTTCAACTAACAATACCCGCTCCACTGTCTCCAACACACAAATACTCGAACTCTTTATTTATGGACTTACTTTTGATAATAGGCTACTATCATTACCTTTATCATGATTCTATTTTTATTTTTATTATTCAATTTTTTTATTTTATTTTCTTTATTATATGTTATATCCATAATTGTTTGCTCTACTGCCCTTTTTGCACTGTCTTTGTACGCAGTGACGCTGCACTGCTTAGGCAATAAGAATGTACAGTTATTTGTCATGCCAATAAAGCACCTCAAATGTGAAAATAGCCTAGGCAACAAATAACAAATCGGAGTCTAATAATAACAAATGCCATTTTCATTTTCATACATGTGTGGGTTTTGACAATATGTGTTTAATTAAGCTATAAAGATTAGCCTATCAGATGAAATGCATAGTGAAATATGAAATAAATGTCAATTTTGCTGAATAATTAATTAATCTATATCTTTAATATTTTTAAAATCATCTCGCTTCGGCCCAGAGAAAGAGGCGCGCGGCACCAGCGGACCTGTGCTTTCCCAAACAAAGCCGTACAGTAACTTGCGCTGAATATGCATAGTTTGGGGGGGGGGGGATATAGTAGTGAGTGTTTCCCAAAACCCCTATAGTTTCTCTGTCGCAGATCCATCATTTGAATCACGTCACTATTAACCCTGCTTTTATTTATTAAATGCTTCCCAACGCCGCATTTCTGTTGAGCGAAAAAAGCTGCTGAAAATAAATAAAGTTATGCCAATGCCATTTTAATAGTTTCATGATAGTAGTAGCTGGTGTGCTTCATCTGCGTGATTCTGATTTGACATTCTTCCGCTAAACTTGCGCTGTCTTGGTGTAAATGGGCTATGAACTGTTGCTATTGAGGCTAAGGTGTAAATAGGCTATAGTTCTCTCTGCAACTTTCAGGTTTGAGGTGGGGGAAGTGGCAGAGGCAATTCAAATGAACCATCTCTAAAAATAAAAAATGCCACGTACGCGGCATCTGTGTAAAGATCATTACCTTATTTTATTATTATTATTATTATTATTATTATTATTATTATTATTAATTCATTCTTTCATTCATTTTCTTTTCGGCTTAGTCCCTTTATAAGTCTGTAATTGCCACAGCGAAATGAACCGTCAACTTATCCAGCATATGTTTTACGCAGAGGATGCCAGGAGGGCCAGCTGGGGCTTTGGGGGGCGAAGTGAAAGGAGAGGCGGACTTTGCCCCAAGTCTGGGAAAGATGGCTTGCCGTCATTATACTAGTTTTCCGAAGGCACACGAGTTACATGCGCACATGAACAAATAAATTAATAAATAAGGGAAAGAAAACATCTAGCCTTATGGGTTGAGAGGTCTTTTTGATTATAAAACCGTTATGTTTCCGTTTTAAATGTAAGGCTGTTGCATAAAATAATACAATTTTAATTTATAAGTGTTTAAATACAATTTTAATTTATAAGTCTTTGCTGCGTCCCCCTGGATGTTTCAATAACGCATAATAATCTTTACACCATATTAAAGACACAGCAGACTAAAGGTTTTCGAGAGTTTTTGTCAAGTTTAAACGGTGTGTTTGTGCGTGTTTATATGCCTGCATATATGTGTGTGTGAGAGGTTGAGCAAATGAGCGCTCCCATCACAGCTCTGGTAAGCTGCGAGCAGCTTCTTTCTTTTTGTTATTTATTTTGCAGATAATACACAATATGAATAAAACAGAAAGACATAAAACTTTACGTGTACCCTTTTGTAGACTTAAAACAAGTGTCATATCTTTATAAAATAGCCTAAGCCATATTGAAATATAATTTAAAGAATTACAAATATCTGATATAATAAAATCGCATGAAATAAATAAACCATTATAAAACAAGCAAAAGCAACAAGGTAGGCCTTTATAGCCTACATAAATGAAACCTTTAAAGCCATATTAAACAAAGCAATTTTACAAAGGCTTTGTTAAAAAAAAAAGATTTTATATATTCTCTAAAAACAGTAAACACCAGAGAAGGTTTAAAATATTATTTATTTATTTATTATTTATTTAGGATACGATGATAATAATCAAATCATGCAAACAGAGCATTTTTGGGGTGAGTGAACGCATGAACTGCGACCTTTTTTTCAGTTAACTAAATGTGCAGTGCCACTTTAAAAACGGATCAGGGGAAACTACAAAAATAAGTGTGTTCTGTGTCCCCAAACAAGCATTGATGTTTTTATATGACGCGCTAAAATTGAAAAATGAAATTTACATGAAGAGCTTTATTAGTGAAAAGCTGCTGAGCGCAACGCAATATATGCTG
Organism: Danio rerio; assembly: GCF_052040795.2. Taxonomy (NCBI): domain Eukaryota; kingdom Metazoa; phylum Chordata; class Actinopteri; order Cypriniformes; family Danionidae; genus Danio; species Danio rerio. The sequence goes on along the minus strand of NC_141029.1, from coordinate 50,511,543 downwards.
TTTTATTACTCGCTCTGTGCTTAAATAGTCTACTTAACACTTTCCTTAAGATCACAGATACAATATGCAACATCTAATTCCGGGGACGTTCTGGGGGCAGGGTTTGCGTGTCATGCTGCAAGCTACTAGCCCGAAAGTGAAAACGCGACATGATTTCAGCCTCACTGATGCCCATTAACACCTAACAGACAAGCTTTTGGTTATGAATAGGGGGAAGGGGTCTCCACTCTTTAAGTGTTTTTCATAAACATGAATACACAAAATCCAAAAATCCAAAAAAGATGGCTTAACAAAACCTATGCGTTTAAAAACGAAACCGCATTAAATATGGGGCCTTATGAAAATGAATGTTTCTATGCACAACAACTGAACTTAATGTGTTATTTAAAATATCTATATTACGCTCCAAGCATTCGCCAAAACGAATATATGTAAAAACACAGAACATAGCTGAATAGAGTGTTGCCTGCTTTAGACGATAGGTTATTAATTATATTATAAATGGTTATGTTCAGGTCAGTGAAATAATACCTTTAATAAATAAAATGGTGGGCCAGTGATTCCCTCGCTGTCATCAGTGCATGGGTTAATGAGCTTAGGAGAATTCTGCTTTGCATTTTTCTATGCATTACTAACATCACTAAACCAGACATTTGTTTTATAAGTTAACCAAATATTCGCGCAGATTCAGCAGTTTTTTTCTGACGCGTTTGCCATTCATGCCAGTCAGTGAAAAAAGAAGTAACTGTGGCCCTGTTTGCAGGTATTAAGATTCGTTTTCATCAATCTGATGCAACTTTTATTATTTACAGGACGTAAAAATGCAATTAAAAGTTTCAAATCAATTCAATTCAATTCAATTCAACTCAATTTATAAAAAGACTAGCCTATTTTATGCATTAAATAATGAAATATAACTAATTTCCTTTATTTCTGATCAGACCATGCATTTTAGACTATTTTACAATTGTAATACGTGCATATGCTTTTTTTAAAATAACATTCGTCTAACAAATATTTTAGCACATCGAAAGTAATCAAATGACCTGTTTTTGATTAAAAACCTTTATGCAAAAGGATCAGAAATTGATCGCGCACGCGTAGGAAAATGCAGTTATGTGACACATGACATGCATGGCTCCTATGCCGCGTTTTTAGGATAAATTGGCATATAGGTGCTGCTTTGAATAGAATAAAACTATTTAAAAACTCATTAAAAACTTCACAAAGCGTATCTTATGGAAAAACACCAATTGCCGGGCTCTGCTTTCGGTTTTAAAAGAATCAAGCAGCTTTAAAAAAATATAATTTGCTGAAGAGAAATGACAGAAAAAAAAGATTAAACATATCGGGACTGTTAAAAGAACATTTCTCTTTAATATATTCTTTCGACTCCGAAACATCAGCTAAGATTATGAATTACGGAGTGTCTCTATTGCCTGCTTCAGCAGTGCGTGGCTGGTTATGAACGAGGAGGCGGAGAGAATGCGCTGTTTAGTTTCGGCTTGATATATTTAAATAAAAACTAACACAGAACTGCTTTTAACGCTCAAAAAGTTAAACTAAAATGCACAACTCTTGTTGGTTGCACCCGCGGGATGCACAATAAACCTATCGCGCCATTATTTTAATTCTATATTTGTGAAGAATGAGCCATGAGATTGAGATTTTTGAAGGTGCTCTCCAGCGGCGAAGTTCCTGGCAGAGTAGCGGGTGAAAAAATATGCATGCAGAAATTGAACAAGAGGAATAACATTTTAAATTATATAACAAGCATCGTATTCTTTCTAATCCCCGCCCAGTTTTAATACAAGTTGTGTTCTTCAATATTTGTGGCTGGGAAGTTTATTAAGAATATATTTATAATTATATATTATTAAATAATTACATATATATATATATATGAGAGAGAGAGAGAGAGAGAGAGAGAGAGAGAGAGAGCCATTACAAGTAAAACAACAACAACAAAAAACAACAATTTTACTTTAAAGAAAAACAGATGTTTTGAGAAAAAAAAACTGAACAAAACTGAAACCAAATTATTAAAACTAAACTTGCGGGACTTTATTTATGTCCTGTGGCAAAATTATTTTTATTATACTTTAAGTTATCTGCTTGAAGTAGGCTAGGTCACATTTATCAATGGTAAGTTTTAGTCTAAGTTTACATCAATAACAATGTGCATTGTCCTTTACCATACAAAAAAGGAAGAAAAAACATTATTATACACCATAGTAGCCGCAAATCTTTTTAAATGCATTAAAAAAGCAAGCACATATCTTAGCCTTACCTTGAGTTTGTTCACATTCTGCCAGTATTAACATAGCCTACATGCTGTATTTTATTACAGTTCATTTTGATGAATTAGGTCTAACTGACAGCTTTTTCTTCTTTTTTCGCGGTTATGCGGCATTATATTTCACACGCATATGCAAGGTGACTGAAATTGAAATTAAAATACCAAACATACTGAGCCATTAATTAAAAAACAAAACAACAGTTATAGCTTCTTTAAAGGAGAACATTGACGTTTTGGAAAAAAAAAAAAAAAAACTGAACTGAAACTAAATTATTAAAGATAAACCTGCGAGACTTAATTTATGTTATGTCCTGCGGCAAAATTTGTTTTATTATACTTTCAGTGATCTCCTTAAGGTAGGTCAATTTATTTATTTATTTATTTATTTGCTTTTGATGAAGCAGCATTCAACTTAAGCTCTTTAGACCATGCCCCTGACCGTTTCTCAGTGTTTCGCCGCAATATCTTTAAATAAATAATTTATTTAGGCCTAATTTCATTATTAATTAGTTTTCATTATTCGTTTATTATTATGTACAATTGTTGAGACATAAAATAAGATAGTAAAATATAATCAACAACGAAAATTAAAACAAAAACAGAAATAAAAACATAAATGAAAATGTCTTGTCTTAGTCCTATCAAAATAGCAAACACTGAACATCTCTCTATATTTAGGCTAAAAGACTGCTTTATTTATTTATTTAAGACTACTTATTTGTACTGAATGTTTGTGCTTTCATGTTAGTTGTCTTTTATTTCTTCAATTCTATTTTCCAAAACTAGTCCTCTTTGCACTTAAAAAGTTTACAATAAAGTGTGTTAACAAATTTTAAATGATTAATGAAGGAATTATAATGCTTTGACTTATTGTTTAATCTCATTTACAAGCACAGTAGCATATTTAAAGCTGCTGTAAAGGCTATTTCTGTCCGTTCGCATCCCGTCCCTTTGCGCCCCCTGGCGGCTCATTCACAAGCTGCTGTCATATACTAAAAACAGAGCGGCAGTTATTTCAAACGGCGGCGGTATAAGACGCGGCGGTAATAGTCACTTTGAACTCTCACCTACTGTAACTGACTATAAGAAACTTTGCGAGTACATATCAACTTACACTAACCCCAACCCTAACTTACACTAACACCAACAGTCTACTAATAATCTAATGAGAATTATCTGGCATGTGGATGCAATGTAACTTAAATTCAACAAACGGACCATCAAAATAACGTGTGACCTTTTTTATTATTTATTTGCATTTTTATTTGATTTGCTAATTATTTATGTAATATTCTAACTTTGGATTAAACATAGACTGAGGAAATCAGACATTTCTGATTGATGCAAAATTTGTTGCTTAAATGTATAGTGGATCTCACTGGCTATCATTAAATAGTCTGGAATTCAGCATTGGCCTATAAAAACCAATATAGATGGATGTATCTCATACCTCTAGCACATGTGAACTGGTCAGCGGCGAGAGTCCAGCCAGACGGACAGGCACAGGAGTAAAACCTGGGACCGACTGCTGACAGCAGGCAGATATGAGTGCAGGGGCTTGAATGAGGATCACATGGGTTATAACCTGTAGGAAGATGACAACAAAATTCCTAAAAGGGTCCTATTATGCTTTTTACACATTATTTACTGTGTAATGTTGCTGTTTGAGCGTAACATTTAGCAGCAAAACATTTACAGCCAAATTAATCCCTATATCAGTAACATTGTTTCTGAACTCCCTTAGCCTTCTTAGTGGACACATACGTGGACCTCACATTTCAGCTCTTATGTCTTTTGTTTTATTTTTTTTTTACAGACATTCAGTGTCATCCTGCAACTGTTTTGCAGCATATGAAATGTCCCAAACACTATTTTAACTGTCCAAAATGGGCCAAAAAAAAAGTTTTTACTGATAGTCAAAACATGTTCTAAAAATATGTGTGTATGTGTTATTAGTGCAATAAAAACAGTCAGCAAAAAATCAAGGCTGAAATAAAACTTACACTATTATACAAAGGTGACTTTATTGTGTTTTATGGAAATTCTGACCACGAGTGCATATATATGGATGTAATATTTCTCTAAAAGTACATCATATCAAAAGATGATACTTAGGTTTTATTCTAATTAGGTTCCAATAAGCCCAAATAGCAAAGAGAAATAAAAAAAATGCATATGAAAAAATAGCTTGGGCCTTAAGAGGTTAAATGTCTTCAATATCCTAGATTTAACCACTCAAAAGGGGACACAGCTGGACTGAGTTATGTTAGTAAAGTGTTGTTGCTGCATGCAGCTTCACAGATCTTTATAACAATTTCTGATAAAAAATCTTATGAACATTTGACAGATGAAATTAAACTTCTGCACTGTAAAAACTTTTCTAGTCATCCCAACAGTCAAACAAACTAAAGTTAAACTTTGTATAACTTAAAAAAAAATTGTTGAAACTTAATTTATTTATTAATAATTATTGTGTTGAATTTTTGTCATCACATTTTTTATAGTGTGTCGGTTTCCTCTCTCAGAAAGCCAAATATCAGGAGTTTAAACTGACAAGACTTTAAAACACATGATTTAAAGGCTCCACCCTCTTCTGAAAAGGGGGCAAGGTCAGCAGCTCAGTTGCATTTAAACAGAAGCATGAAAAAAAAATGCAATTGGATTTAAAGCAGGCCCGGATTGGCTAATCGGGAGGACCGGGAGAATTCCCGGTGGGCCGGTCCGTTTTTTGGCCGCGAGGGCCGGTGTCCCTAGTTCCAGAATCTGTTGCTCTCAGCAGTCACACTTTTTAAAAATTATTTATTTATTTACATGACCACAGCCTTCTTATTCATTAGTTTACCGCAGCTCTGCTCTTTTTATCTATTTTCTCGTAGCCTCGTGAGCAGGATGCAGCCTGCAGGTTAATGATGATATAACTAAATAAGTCACCATTCATCATACAGTTGTTGTGATACAGTGGTTAGTACGTTAGTTTATGACGCGGCCAACCTGGGTTCGGTCCTTGTCTAAGTAACAATTTTTTTTTTTTCATTTTTATTGTTAAGATATAATACTGTAAGGGTTGTTGAACATTTGAAGTTCTTAAAGAGCTGTTTTCTCAAAAAAAGACGTAATAGTGTAATTAGAAACTGAATTGGAAATGACCTTATTTTAATATAGTCAGTGGTGAACTGAGGTGGGCCGGTCTGAGGCTTGAAACTCCAGGGCTGAAAAAAAGTCCCACTCCGGCCCTGATTTAAAGCATGGTATATTAATTGTATCTTGGGGTACTTTGAGCTGAAACTGGAAACACTCAAGGCATATATTAATCATGTAAAAAAAAAAAAGGGCACAATAGGACCCCTTTAACATGTTCTTGGATGTATTGTTCATGATTCAATGGTGACAGTTATTATAAAAGATGTTATTCTTGGATTGACAAAGTTTTTAGCACCTAACAGGTTTGTCTGAGACAATTCACACTCTGAAAAGCGTTAGACTAAGATTAAATAAAGAAAGAAATACCTCTGTAAAATGTTCTAATGCGTTTTTTTTAAAGCACACACACGTAGTTTTTAAAGTGTGGTACCTGCTGGCTGTCTAGCAGGGTGAAGTGCCACCAGACCCATTGGCTGGGGCAGATTATACAGCATCACCGACTGGTTCTGTCCGTGCCACTTGTTGGCCCGGATCACGCGGTTGACGTATCTGTCGGTCCAATAGACAAAATCCTCAAAAATGGTAATTGCGTGGGGATGTTGCAGTACCTTTCCATTGAGAAACAAGAAGTGTTTTATTTATTCAAATGGTGATTGAGTAAAAAAAAAAAAAAACAAGCAGGATAGTTAAAACAGAAGCATACTTCTTGCAAATATGAAAACACAATTGTTAAATATGTTAAGAGTCTAAAGCAGGGGTCACCAATCCTGGTCCTGGAGGGCCGGTGTCCCTGCAGGGTTTAGCTCCAACTTGCCTCAACACACCTGCCTGGATGTTTCAAGTATACCCAGTAGGACTTTGATTAGCTTGTTCAGGTGCATTTGATTAGGGTTGGAGCTAAAATATTATGCTAAAATAATATGGTGCAGTACACCAGCCCTCAAGTTTGGTGACCACTCGCCTAAAGTATTTTACATACGTTAATGAATGCAACGCTATTTTAAAGTTCTGTCAGAAATCACTTAATTTAGATCATTTTCAAAAAAACTTTTCTTTGTGGATGTTAATGTGCATCTTAATTTATGGATATTCTAACAAAAATAAATAAATAAATAAATTATCAAGGCAAGAAATACCCGTTGTATAGAGCATTACATGTAAACACAAAAGTTGTATTTTGTATTAAACAAAAGGTCTCACCAAATCACTGGCCAGTACTTGTTTTCGGTTCTTTCCATCGTAATCGCAGTAGTCTATAAAGTCTAGATAAGCGTCAGCGAAGTATAGTAGACTGTTGGGGTAGTCAATCGTCAATCCATTGGGCCAGTAGAGTTTGTTGCTGATGATTGTGGTCCTTAACTTTCCATCCATACTGGCTCTCTCAATACGAGGATTTCTGCCCCAGTCAGTCCAAAACATCAGGTGAGTGCTGAAATAAATATAAGAGCCTTTCAGATTTGGTACATTGTAGAGAATTATTTTAGTACGTTCACATAAAAGTACATCCACATTCACAACGTTGGGTTCATTTTTTTATTTTTTGCATTTAAATGGTACTTTTTAGCACAATAGTTGTCTCTGTCCATATTCGACCCCATGTTGGATTATAACAACCCTGCTTTTTAACATAATGGACTCTATTTTAAAGGGTCACAAAACACATTTATGAGATGTTGACAGTCATATATGTGTCCCACGCTGCTAAAAACACTATTAGGATACATATATTTCACAAAAAACGGGTTGTTTTTGCGTCAATTCGAGCAAATTCGTTCATCCAGTTTGAAAGTAATTTAGAAGCTATGTCATGGTCATGTGATCCTTGTGTGAATACTAGCATGTAGACTGGCTGTCTGTACCGGCGAGTACAACGTGACGTCTTTAAGTTATCATCATTAATTCATGAGAAAGACTTGGTTCGAATCAATCATCGCGCTCTGTTATGAATGAGGCGCAACTTCATTCATTTGCATGATAGCTTTGAAGACAACAAGTGGAAGTAGAAGGATTTTAGGAGACAGGGGTCGTCAGAGTTGTGTTGTACAGCAACAAAGGTTTTGTTTTCCTGCTATGAGAGTGCAGCTGGACTCACGTGTGGATTATAGTGGTCTGCTAACATGTGACAAAAATACGTTTGTAAGGATCTTTTTTAACCCGAGAGCTTTTCGAATTTGGAAATGGTGAAATTCGGATTTGCCGCTAGTCTTTTTTTTTTTTAAAGATGCGGTTCCAGTTTGTGTTGATTGTCCTGTCTCTATAGTTTTGGTAAGTGTATGATGAATAGTCTTTGTTTATGTTTATTTAGAGGCAAAGTTCGTATAGTCAGCAGTACTCTTTCAGTGTTTAAAGACAGACCTTAGTAAAAATGATTAAGTTACTTAGTTTACAGCACGTTAATATCGCTACAATATTATGGATTGAAAGATCTGCTGTAAATGCTGCACTCTGAGTGTAAACATGTAAACACCGCAATCAAACTATTATGATTGTCTACACACACACGACTGTCTGACACTATTTGCTGAGTGCATCTAAGTTACGAGAAACGTAGAGGGTTTTTTTTTTCTCTCATAAGGCTTGCTGTATTAAACAATCCATTAAAACTACACTCTTCCTGCAGTTCCTGTATCCAATATCTCGTTTTTCACAGGTGGCAAAAAATGTTCCTAAATGAAAGTGAAAGTGCCAACGTGCAGTTAAAGTCGACAAATTAAGAATTGACCAAGTAATTCAATAAAAAATGAGTGCATGTTCGAACGGAAAACTTACATTTTTATGCAAACCCTTCCCTCTTTCCCTCCCCCGACATGCACACCTAAATGAAGGTGGACTTACCCACTTTCCTCACTTTTTCCAAACTAGAGGTGTTAAAACAACCAGCTGAAACAAGGGTTTTTCATGGCCCTTTAATGATCTAAATCTAAATGCATGGTCTAAAGTGCACAATGCAGGTACACTTAAGAATATGTTCAAATCCACTTTTGCTATTTGGGGAAAATGGTTCCAGCGCAGGATCTAAAAATGTTGTCCTTCCTTTCTTCTCCTAATGAGTTCTGGGTTTGTTTTAGGCATAACGTCCAAGCAACACCACCACCCCTTCCCCCCACTCAAAAATGTGAAGAGGTAGCAGATTTTTTGTATATGTAGACAATAATTATCCTGTACATTACAATCCTTACACGTTTTATACAAATGTTTGTGCTGGTGCACATCCCTGTGTACAATAAGCAATGTGTATGTGCATTTTGGACCCGCTATCGCTAACGCACTATTTAATTAACAAAAAAATCATGAACCTTTGACTTTAGAGCAGCTTTTAGTCGGTCAATGGCGTGGTCTATTTCAGTTGCTTCAAAATAGCAGCACGTCAACAATGTGCCTCAACACACCTTCTTTTCAGACCACCTTATGGGTGTATGAGCACACAAGTGAGCATAAATGCATTTGCTATTTAAACAGTGTGGTGGAGGACGTGGAAATGATACTAGCAAAAACACTTGCACAGAGCCTGGCGCCACATTGCGCTGAGTGTACAGTATGATAGAGCCCAAAAAATGGCCTTTAGAGCCACATAGCAGACTGTTGAAAAGCAGCAAGTCTTACTTGTTTCTAGGGTCCACTACCAGACCCCTTGGGTTCGTCACATTTTCACTGATCAGCACCGTTCTGTGGGAGCCATCCAGTTTGGACACCTCAATGGTCTCCAGAATGTAGTCAGTCCAGTACAGGTTTCTGCCAACCCAGTCGACGGCAAGACTCTCAGTGACGGTCACTCCGCTGTCAAAGATCTGTCAGGGCAGACACATGATATTTCAGTGTGATGATGCTAATGTTGACTGTAGAGGTGTCATTTGTGATGCTCACCACTGTGCGGTCAGTCCCGTTTTTGTGAGCACTCCATATCCTGTCCTGCGTGGTGTCAGACCAGTAAATACGCTCAGTGACTGAGTCGAAATCCACCGCTACGATGTTACGTCCGTCTCGCACTAGAGAGCGAATAGCGTTGGGCTGGGCGAGGATGTCGTCGGATATAATCTGATTCCGACTGGCCACTAAGAGCAAGGCCTCTCGAGATCCTGTTGGATTGAGAAATAAATATTATTACAATTTAATAATAATTACTTTATGTTCTTTTAATCAAGATTTTAAATAGAAATTTATGATCAAATTTAATGTATTTCTGTGCTGATTTTTAAGACTCTAGCCTCCAGTGCCATTTGATGCTCTAATAAAATCACTTTATTCTGAATGTAACTGGGAGACAGTGTAAAGACCTAAGGACTGGTGTGATGTGATCTGATTTCCTGGTTCTAGTCAGAATCCTGGCCGCAGCGTTCTGGATAAGCTGCAACTGTCTGACTGTCTTTTTGGGAAGGCCAGTGAGGAGGCCGTTACAGTAATCCACCCTACTGCTGATAAAAGCATGAACAAGTTTCTCTAATTTCATTGGAAACAAAGCATCTAATTCTTGCAATGTTTATGAGATGATAGTATGCTGATTTACTTACTGCTTTGACATGACTATTGAAACTCAAATCTGACTCCAGAAGATTTTTCTGACCCTGGCAGTCAAATGCAAATTCGCCAGGTCTCGAAACGCTTCAAAACTGATCGATGCTTTGAATCGCTTTAGTCACGTGACCAGGTCTTCGAAACACTTTAGTCACGTGACTTGAGTGTTTCGGATCATGATTCGGTGCAGTGTTTCGAAACACTTGCGCTTCTCAACGCTGTCAAAACGTCAGTTTCACATCAGCCATCCCTACTTAAAATGACTAATTACCCTACCATGGGTTTTTTGTTATCTCCAGCCCTGTTTGCTGTTATCTGGGCTCAGAGTCCAATTTTTTGTTCTTAATTAATAAAGCTTCTATTTATTGCTGATCTGCGTCTGGGTTATGTCCACACTCCTGACACATAATTAAAGCTTTTCTTTCATTAGCTATCCAAATCCATTAATTTAAATATTTGTAATAAACTGAAAAAACTATTTACTGGACAAAATCATAATTTATATTTATCATTCATGCAGAATGATAAGCTTTATAGACAAAAGACTCACAAATAAAGAAAACATCCCAGAGTGTGCACATTTCATGCCTCATATTTTATGCCAGTATCTGATTAGATTTCAAAACAATGATCGTGCATATCTCAAGATACATCAAATAACTTTGACAGGACTCGAAGCTAATCCAAACGTTCTTCATGCATCAGCTCTCACTTATAAAAGTATGTGCGATGTCTCTAACGTGGCCAAACAGAAGGATAGAGAAAACATTGAGAAAGAAGACGAGATATATCGGATGACAGCATTTTTCAGCAGGCTATCTGAAGGGAATGGGCTCTTGTTAGAGGCAGAGCTTATAAACAAGCCTTTGTTTGGTGATTACCGCCTAATTACCCCAAAAGAAAGTTTCTGACTGACATATATGTTATTTGTCTTATCTGGGGTAATCCGAGAAGCCAAAACAGACCGGGTCTATTTTAGCTTCCGGAGCCCGAGCATGGCTTCAGTCCACTCATTTGTCAGAGATCATAAACTAAAACTGAAATATGTATACAAACTACACATAAAAACTATATTAGTAGCTCAGAAAATACAGTAAAAATGAGTAAATAAAATATGTTATTTAATAAACTGGGTGGCATGGTGGCTCAGTGGTTAGCACTGTCACCTTGCAGCAAGAATGTTGCTGCTTCGAGTACCGGCTGGGTCAGCTGCCATTTTTGTGTGGAGTTTGCATGTTCTCCCAGCATTCGCGTGGGTTTCCTCTGGGTGCTCCGGTTTCCCCCACAGTCCAAAGACATGCGCTATAGGTGAACTGAATAAACTAAATTGGCTATAGTGTATGAGTGTGTGTGAATGAGTGTGTATGGATGTTTCTCAGTGCTGGGTTGCAGCTGAAAGGGCATCTGCTGGGAGCGTACACATGCTTTTTAACAGTCGCGTGCATCACATCACATGCGAGTGATCATGCTTTCACTCTGTATTCACCATTCTTTTGCTCGAGCGAACATATAGTTATTTTTGTCAGTCGTGCTGCTTCTCGATCCTAATATCACACTTGCACGAATATTGGGCTATGCTTATTGTTGAACCCTGCTTTTAAAAAAACTACAAATTAAAAATGATTTCCAACCAGCCAAAGTGGCTAGTGGAGGTGTCTGTCTAACCCGCCAGAGCTGAAATCTACCTGCATTTGTCGGGTTGGCGGGTGTTAATGTAAAGCCCTGTTTATCGTGTAAATTCATGTGTTTACATTGTACTTTGATTAATTAAATACCTGCATGTTATTACATCCCTCACATCTTAACCCACCCTTAAACCTACCTATACCACAAAACTTGTCCCTAACCCTACCCGTATTCCAACTCAAGAGCAGCAGAAGTGTTCTGCAAGACATTCTTAACATAATAATAAGTATATTTAATAGGTATTAAATTATTAAATAAGAAGTGGGACCAAATGTTATTTTAATTTGCAATAATATTTGACAATTTGTCACCTTAGAATTATAAGGTTCTAACTGCCTTCTAAGTGAAGTTTATTCATAAACTAATTTCGAGAGGATCACGTGCTTATGATTTATCACGGCCGGTCTCGCATTTGCTAATCACTATCTTACAATCATATGAGCCCTAAGCTACTATAAATAGCCACAGTTCCCCTTCGGGGGGAACTTCAGCACTATAAGTGGATTTGATTTGTAAAATCCACGCATTGGGAGGTTCGGTTCAGAAGCTACTCGTCTGAAAGAGTATTGAACGGGCCAATTAAGAATGAATTGGCAGCGCAAGCCTGCGCAGGTGAGCGGCATAAGCAATCAACTGAGTATATAAGCTCACCTGGCGCCAGCAGACGCTATCCTTTTCGCTTCAGAGACTTTCTGATCGAGTCGATGAGGGTTCCTCCTGCTGTGACCAGCGATTCTGAGCGAACGAGAGCATTCTCCCGGTCCAGAGTGTGTACACGCAGTGGCAGACGGTCGAGCTGGGTTTCTCCCTTGCCTGGCGTTCTTTGGGTCCGGTCCTCCAGAGCGGTGCGTATAAAGTTGCAAACTTCACAGAAAGAGCAACACAGTCGTGCAGCACGTCCTTATCAGGACGGCGCTCCGACTGTGCGTTTCTGGATGCGGTGGTTTCCTGTCCTCGGATGATGGGCGCGGGCACTGCGTTACATGTCTGGGGGTCCAGCATGTTAATGCGCTGCTCGCGGGCAGTTCATGTCGTCATTGCGATGCCATGACTGTTGCGCAAGATCGCGGTTAGCCTTTGCAAAAGGGTGAACCACCCCAGTTGTCCCCTGCTCTGCAGCGGGCACTCGGGCAGATCTGAGGGTTTCAGCGAGAGATAATCCGTCGCCCACGGGCCCGCGGACCTCCCGCTCCTCTAAGCGCTCCATCCAAGCTTCGGGCGGGGGAAGCGATCCGTCTAACAGATGGTAGCCCTTACGCCCGATGACACCGGAGACCAGATGTCAACCGCGGCATCGGAGGGTGGGCTTTCATTGTCCGATGATGATCCAGACCCGCTCGCCCCCTTCGGGCTGGTGAGCGCTGTCACTACGGATCCTGAAACGGACATGTTAGCCGTGCTTTCCCGGGCTGCTTCGGCCGTGGGTTGGAGATGGTTTATCCCCCAGCTCCGCGGCCGGACCGACTAGAGGGGCGTTCCCTTCTTCCCGGAGGTGCACAGTAGGTTCACGCGGTCTTGTAAAGCACTTTTTTCTGCTCGTGCTGCGTGTTCCTCCACCCTAACCACTCTTGACGGTGAAACAGCCAGGGGGTATGTGGCGATTCCTCAGGTTGAGTGCGCGATGGCGGTAAATCCGCGCGGCGCCTCTTCTTGGCGGGATCCGCCTCGTCTCCCATCCAAAGCCTGTAAGTTATCTACCTCCCTCGGAGCTAGAGCTTACATAGCTGCGGGCCAGGCTGCTTCCGCCTTGCATGCGATAGCCACCTACCAGCGCTACCAAGCGCAGGCGCTGGCCGAGCTGCACGAGGGTGGGTCCAACCCAGGCTTACGAGCTTCGCACCGCCGCCGACTTAGCTCTTCGGACTACTGAGTCCGCTGCGTGTGCGTTGGGGAGGACGATGTCCACATTAGTGGTCCAGGAGCGCCACCCCTGGCTGATATGCGCAAAGTCGACAAAGTCCGCTTTCTTGACTTCCCCATATCCCCAGCCAGGTTCGGCGACACTGTCTGTGAATTCACCCAGGAATTCAAGGCGGTGAGAGAGCAGTTGGTGGGTGATGTCTTATCGGCGGTCCGTAGCCCGCTCCGCCCGCCGTGCCATTCATACCTGCTCCTCGCCGAAGGCGCCCGCCTACGAGAGCTGCTCCGCCCCCGCACACGCCTCAGGCGAAGCGAGCGCGTCGGGCACCTCGGAAGCAGGCAGCCCCCCTGCCCAGAACGCCGCTAAGTCCGGCAACGGACCGCGAAGCGCCCCTGGGACAGGCCATCTGGAGAAGAGGGAACTTGCTCTTTCCCCGCTGGAGGGCGGGGCCCCATTTCCAACGGCACTTTTTACTGCCATGAAAACATTATGAAAGGGCACTTTTCACTTCCCCAGATGTGACAGCCCGAAATCTGCCAGTCTGGGACGCTATGCTTTCTAGCTTGCAGATTCGGTGCGTTTCGCCAGTGGCTCACGAGCGCTGGGAGGACGGTCTCCTTTCTCCCACCCCTCGAGCCTCCCCTCCGGAGCTCGGGTTTGGAGTGAGAGCAAATATCTCACCTCCAGCTTTTCCGTGGGACCCGCGAGCTTCCCGGATCAGCACACCCACTCCGCGCTGCCCCACTGCTGGTACGTCAGCGATTGTAGCGATGAGTCCATTAGCGAGAGCTCTGCCTGCCTGGTTAGCGCGGGCCAGCTCTTCGCGGTGGCTCATACGCACAATCAGACTCGGCTATGCGATTCAGTTCGCGAAACGGCCCCCCAAGTCACGGGTGTGTATTCACCAGGGTCAGCCCCCTGTCCGCCCCTGTCTTGCGAGAGGAGATTGCTGTCCTCCTGGCGAAGGATGCAATCGAGCCGCTCCCTCCAGCCGAGATGGAGAGCGGGTTTTACAGCCCACGCTTCATCGTGCCCAAAAGAGCGGTGGGTCACGGCCAATCCTAGATCTGCGCGTTTTGAACCGCTGCCTGCACAAGCTGCCGTTCAGAATGCTCACGCAGAAGCGCATCCTCCGGTGCGTTCGTCCTCTGGGTTGGTCTGCAGCATTAGACCTGATGGACGCGTATTTCCATGTCTCCACTCTTCCTCGCCACCGACAGTTTCTGCGGTTTGCGTTTGAAGGTCGAGCTTGGCAATACAAAGCCCTCCCCTTCGGGCTCTCTCTGCCTCCGCGGGTCCTCACCAAGCCCGCGGAGGGTGCCTCAGCGCCCCTTCGGCTCGCGGGCATCTGCATACTCAATTTCTTTTCGACTGGCTGATTTTTGCCCTCTCTCAGAGCAGTTGATTATGCACAGAGACAAAGTGCTCTGGCACTTCCACCTGTGGGGGTTTCAGGTCAACCGAGAAAAGAGCAAACTCGCCCCCGTGCAGAGGATCTCTTCTCTCGGGCTGGAGCTGGACTCGGTCACCATGGCAGCGCGCCTCTCCGGAGAGCGCGCTCAGCTGATGCTGTACTGTCTGAGAGAGCTCGACAGTAAAATAGTGGTCCCACTGAAACTATTTCAGAGGCTCCTGGGGCATATGGCATCCGCAGCCGCTTCATGCCGCTCGGATTATTCTATATGAGACCACTTCAGCACTGGCTTCACGATCGAGTCCCCAGACGCGCATGGCACGCGCGCGCACACCGAGTCTCTGTTACTGCGCTGTGTCGCCGCGCCCTCAGCCCTTGGAGCGACCCCTCGTTCCTACAGACTTGGGTGTCTCTAGAACAGGCGTCCAGTCTTGTTGTCGTTTCAGCAGACACTTCCAACACGGGCTGGGGGGCTGTGCGTTGCGGGCATGCGGCTGCGGACCTGTGGAAAGGTACCCAGTTGCATTGGCATATCGCCTGGAGCTGTTGGCAGTGTTCCTCGCTCTCCACCGTTTTTTTCCGGTGCTGGAGCGGCAACACGTGCTGGTCAGGACGGACAGTACGGCGGCGGTGGCGTATATCAGCCGTATAGGGGGTATGCGCTCTCGCCGCATGTCTCAGCTCGCCCGCCGTCTGCTCCTCTGGAGTCATCCGCGGCTGAAATCGCTGCACACCATTCATATTAAGGCAAGCTCAACCGTGCAGCCGATGCGCTCTCACGGCAGCCTTGCGTCCTGGAGAATGGAGACTCCACCCCGAGTCTGTTCAGCTGATATGGGCGCGATTCGGGGAAGCCCAGATCGATCTGTTGCTTCCCCCGAGATCGCTCATTGCTAGTTGTTCTTTCCCTGACCGAGTGCTCTCGGCACGGATGCACTGGCTTACAGCTGGCCTCGGTGCACGCGCAAATACGCGTTTCCCCCAGTGAGCCTGCTCGCACAGTTACTGTGCAAGGTCAGGAAGAGGACGAGGAACAGGTTGCTGGTTGCGCCCCTCTGGCTCAACCGGACCGGGATGTCAGAGCTCTCCCTCGCGATAGCCCTCCCCTGGCAGTCCCTTCGAGAGAGCACCTACTCTCTCAGGGACAGGGCACCACCTGGCACCCTCGCCGATCTTTGAAGAGATTTTAGACGCGAGGAAGACTTAGGTAACCTCCGATTGCGGTGGCTAATACCGTCACTCGGGCTAGAGCCCCCTCCCCGAGCGCGCCTATGCCCTGACGTGGAGTCTATTCACTGAATGGTGTGTCTCTCGCTGAGAAGACCCCCGTAATTTGCCAGATCAGCGTTGTGCTTTCTTTACGCCGAGAGAAGCTGGAGAGCAGGCTGTCGCCCTCCACACTCAAGGTTACGTGGCTGCCATCTCCGCTCTCATAACGCGGTGGCTGGCAGCACCGTGGGAACGCATAACCTCATCATCCGGTTCCTCAGGGGCGCTAAGCGAATTAATCCATCCCGCCCCCTCTCATGCCCTCTTAGGATCTCGCCCTCGCTACACAAGCCGCGTCAGATCCCTTCGATCCTCGACTCAGTATCTTTCTGTCCCTGAAGACAGCTCTGCTGGTCGCGTTGATATCGATTAGAGGGTCGGGGACCCGGAGGCATTTTTCGGTCAGTGACTCGTGCCTGTAATTGGGCTGGCTTCTCTCACGTCCTGAGACCCCGCCCGCGATATGTGCCCAAGGTTCCTACCACTCCGTTTTAATACGAGGTAGTGAGCCTGCAAGCGCTGCCCTCGGAGGAGGCAGACCCAGCCCTTCTTTATTGTCCAGTTCGCGTTTTGCGTATTATCCGGACCGCACTCAGAGTTTAGATCATCTGAGCAGCTCTTCGTCTGTTATAACGGTCGGCAGCAGGGAAGTGCCGTACCGAAATAAGTTCCCACTAGATTGTGGATGCCTTTCTTTCACTATCAGAGCCGAGATGAGCCGCGTCCCCCGAGAGCGCGTGCGCACTCCACTCGGAGTTTCGCATCCTCTCGAGCGCGCGCACGCGGCGCCCCTCTAACAGACATCTGTAGAGCTGCGGGCTGGGTGACACCCAACACATTTGCAAGGTTTTACAATCTGCGAGTGGAGCCGGTTTCCTCAAGGGTATTAGGTAACCCTTGGTGATTGAGGAAACAATTCGGTAGGGTGTTGAAACACGCTTGCTGCGCCATTTTCCCTAACACGGAGATACGTGCGCCTTTTTATCTGTCAGTAAAGTTCCCCGTCAGGTGAGCCCTGCAGATTCCTCCGTGGCCCCCAGCACTGACTCAGCGGAGGAGTCACTTGCTGGCCCACTACGTTGTAGGTCTGCCCGCTGGTCAGCCCGCGTTTTGGGTAAAGGTGCCTGCTATGCGTGATCCCCACTAGGCGATCCCATATGCTTATTCCGCCACGGTTAAGTCCCCCCCCTGGGCGGACCCGTGTCTTCCCTCCCCGCTAACCACTCTTTTGCTATGCGTACTCCCCCTTTTTAGGGCTAGTCCATATGTAAATTCTGCCATCTATCCCCCCTCGGGTAACGGATGGCCTCCGCAGCGTCCTCCCTATCGGGATTGCACGCTTCCCAACGTACTGTCGTATTTCCTAGAATTATCTAGATGCTCTCGACTTCCCAAAAAATATATCTAAATCCGTAAAACTTCTGTTGAAGTAGGATAAATTAGGGCCAGGGACACGTTGGAGGACCGCGCCCCCCATGATGCGGGTGCGTCACGCTTGCTTGACTATCTCCTCATCGGGGGTGTTGGTAAGGTGCAGTCATTATGGCGCTTTCAATGGGCTCCCAATGCGTGGATTTTACAAATCAAATCCACTTATAGTGCTGAAGTTCCCCCCGAAGGGGAACGTTCGAGGTTACTAAAGTAACCCTTCGTTCCCCGAGGAGGGGAACGGAAGCACTATACTCCGTCGCCATAATGACTGTCCCTTAGCTGTTGAAAGTCTCTTCAGCTTAAAAAGGATAGCGTCTGCTGGCGCCAGGTGAGCTTATATACTCAGTTGATTGCTTATGCCGCTCACCTGCGCAGGCTTGCGCTGCCAATTCATTCTTAATTGGCCCGTTCAATACTCTTTCAGACGAGTAGCTTCTGAACCGAACCTCCCAATGCGTGGATTTTACAAATCAAATCCACTTATAGTGCTTCCGTTCCCCTCCTCGGGGAACGAAGGGTTACTTTAGTAACCTCGAACGTTTTCAGTTCACTTTATCTTCTTTCGGAAGAAGCCCCCCTCCTCCCCTATTCTACTCCTTTACCTCTGATTGGGCGGCACGGCAGCCCAGTGGTTAGCACTGTGAGCTCCACAGCAAGAACACTGCCAGCCCTGGTTCAACAGCACTGGTGGGTGTTTCTGTGAGGAGTTTGTATATTATCCCCGTGTCCACATGGGTTTCCCCGGGTTCTTCGGTTTCCTCCAACCATCCAAAGACATTTAACATACATAATAATCAAGCTTTATCTAACCCCTTGTGTTCCCTTAGCTACCGCAGCAAGGGAGTTCTAAGATCCACCGAGCTCAGGCTCCCCTCTCGCTCTGCCAACGGGAGGAAGCCTCGGGCTCGAGGAGCCCTTGAGCTCGGGGCTCTCTCCCGGGACAGCGGGCCAAACATGCTTTTATAAATCATCAGCTAAGTGTGAACTCTTGAAATTATTTTGAAATATTGAGCTTCAAAGATTTTGCATTCCATATAACAAAACAATATGTGTGTAACAGTTCTCTTTCATACATTAACATGACAGAGACCCTAAAGGTACTCTAAATGTAAATTATCAAAGTTCTCTTACATTTGCAAATTGGAGTAAAAAACACTGTAAATGCAGATAGAAGCTTCTCATTCTGAAAAGCCATTTTTCACTTGGAATTATAAGGTTCTGTCTTGTAGATTATTCATTGAAGAATTGCTTTTCAAAAAAATACAATCCAAATATATATAATTTGGTGTTGTAACAATATGTTGATGCTTGAGAAAGTTAAAATTTGTGCTTTCTATAACATTTATTTAATGTATTAGGATGAATATTTTTACTTATTTTTACTGTGTTAAATATTTTATCCAGTGTCGATGTTCATTTTATGTAATTAATATGGTCATAATTATTAAACTTTATGCTTTATATAAATTATTGAATTATATTTATTGAATTTTATGCTATATTTATTGAATTATATGCCCCATAAATTAAATTAAGTATTTGCCCTTAATGCCCTTAAGACTTAATATTAAATTTAAAGACTTTTAAAGAAAACAGACTATGAGCAAATGAGTTTAATAAACACTGTAAAGTGTTTCATTGTCTATATATACACAAATAAAAATATTTCACATTTAATATATACATTTTTTTAAATATTTTGTTTCTATTTTAACAGTGTAAAACGTAACATTTAATCTCAATGTCAAAAAATGCTTCTAAATCATCACATTTACACACAGATCAATTTGTGTGATGCGGCATTATTTAGCCAACAATTTTTGGGTTTCTTTCTGGTCTTTCCCACTGTCAACGGAGCAGTCTGGCAAAATGACAAAGATAGCTGATCCTGATTGGTCCTCGTGTTTGCATTAAAAATGCTGATTAGCTCACAGAAAGAACCTTACAGAGCCAAGATAGAGTTCAACTTTGTAGATAAACTGTTTTTGTTTTTTAATTAAACAGTCTTAAAATTTAAACAACTTAAAAAAAACACATCACATAATGTAAATAAGCTGTCATTTAATAAGAATATGTCAATAACTCGATTTTGACAAAAATGTCAGATAGAACCTTATAATTCTGTGGTGACGAATTACACAATTTTCACTGTACTTCTGATCAATTAAACACAGCATTGGAGAGCTTATTTCAAAACATTTGAAAATCTTTGGACCAGTAGTGTATGTGTAATTGTGTCTTATCTGTGGTAACCTGAGAGGTGAAGTTGGCCTTTGGAGCTTGTCCATAACCACTAATATCTGTCAGAAATGAGAAAGCACAAACCTGAGGCTTTGCATGTGCGTGCGTCCGCCTCCAGCGTGTATCCATCCTGACAGTGGCAGCGGAAGGAGCCTCTCTCGTTGAAGCAGTGTTGGCTGCAGACGCCCGGCGGGTGACATTCATCAATGTCCTCACACGTCTTCGAGTCATTGCTCAGCTGGAAGCCCATGGGACACGTGCACTGGGCTCCGAACGGGCCCTGGATGCAGCCGTGAGTGCAGCCCGCATTATTGTCAGAGCAGCTCTCCTGATCTACAGCAAGGCAGAGAGGGTGGGAATCAATAAGAATCCAAAGAATAGACATGCTTGAAGATGCACAGTATTCTGGGGACATGCTAACACAACCATTAAGAGAGATGTTTACTGTAGGGCTGGGCAATATGGATTAAAAAATGGGTTATTTATATTCAGTATACAGTAAAATGTATATTTACATTAATTTCTTGTTGCATATATATGCATTTGAGGGCAAAATTATTATACATTTCATTCATTTCATTTTCTTGTCGGCTTAGTCCCTTTATTAATCCGGGGTCGCCACAGCGGAATGAACCGCCAACTTATCCAGCAAGTTTTTACGCAGCGGATGCCCTTCCAGCCGCAACCCATCTCTGGGAAACATATACACACACTCATACACTACGGACAATTTAGCCTAATTCACCAGTACTGTATGTCTTTGGACTATGGTGGAAACCGGAGCACTCGGAGGAAACCCACGCGAACGCAGGGAGAACATGCAAACTCCACACGGAAACGCTATCTGAGCCGAGGCTCGGACCAGCGACCCAACGACCTTCTTGCTGTGGGGTGACAGCACTACCTACTGCACCACTGCTTCGCCTAATATAAATTTATTCTTTATTTAAATATTTCTTAAGTGGTATTTATTAGAGCAAGGGAATTTTCACAGTATTTCCCATAATACTTTTTCTTATTTGTTTTATTTTAGCCGGAATAAAATAAAGTTATTTTGCTAGATTAGTTTCAATTTCGGCTTTGGTACTGGCTGATATTTACTGTATATTCGCAAATATCTTATTGTATAGCATCCTATACAGTGTGTTCAAAAGAGAGATCTGTGTATGGGTGTGCTCGTCTATGCCGAGCATACACTGTATTTCCTCTAAATTGTATTAAAAAGTTCTTTGTTTATATTTAGATGAGTGGTTCCCAAAGTGAGGGTTGGGACCCTCTGGGGGATCGTGGGACAATGACAAAGGGTCTCTTGGGGATTTCCAAAAGTCAAATTTGATTAAACTATTAGAATTACTATATTTCATCCATAACCCACAGAAGATTCGAATAGTAGTTAATAGTTATATTAAAAAAGCAAGCACATGCAAACGAAAAGCCATCAGCCTTTAGATTATTTTTGTCATAGTATTGGTGTGTTTATGTTATTTAACAACACACAGGGTTTATACACATTTTTACTACTATAATTTAATGACTTTTCCAGGACTTTCAAGTAAATTTTAATGACCTAATGTTTCATGGAATGTCTACATATACATGGTAAATAATAAGAAAAATAATGCATGTTCAAAGTTATTAAAGCATATCATAAAACAGACAATCTATTTAGTTTAAATGAATCTTTATGTAAAATGTATTTAGAAAATGCTTGCACAGCACTAATAATGTGAGAGCATGTGTTTGACCATGGACAGCAGGGTCGGCGAGAGGGGTCTGGCTGCAGACTCGGTGCAGTGCAATCAGAGCTGCATCCAATACTTTTTAATTCGCTCACCTAACCCCACCCCTAACCCTACCCATCACAGTGACGTCACTCACTCCATTAAGTGCATTGTGTCTGACATTGCATCGATGAGTGATGCAATCTCAGCTTGCATCATATGCCCGTGGCATAGGCAGTATAGGCAAAAGCTAAGGGCGCTGTACATCCAGGGGGGCGCCAGAAATAAGCGCGGTTAAGTTCGTTTTGTTTTTGATATTCCTGACACATTCAGTGATAGACGGCAATAACTCAAAAACCTCTTACCCTAAAAAGATCTAAAGTGTGTTTCCTACAAAAAGTTAAAGCTGGTTATGTTTCACAGCAGTCTTTTTCTTTTCTTTTTTCGCTCAACATTACATATGCTCTGTTTAAGCCCTTGCAATCTGCATTTAGCTGGGAGAGCTTGCACAGAGCGGAGCTCTTAGTAAGGGACCGTCGAAAAAGTGCTTTTTTTATTCGTTTTCTTTTATTTTTTTGCTCCGTCCTGCAAATTTTCTCTTAAATTAGCACAGACATTTACTAAAGTAGTCGAATGCTTCATTATTGATCTGTGCATTCTTACATTACACCCCTGTTATCAAACAAAACACAATGAGAGATTCATTTGCTGCTCTTCACTAAATAACTATAGTAACTTTAATCAATATGCAAATACAATTAAAAGTTAAACAGATTTTATAGCTTTATTTAATTTCTGTATAGGCCATTGTTTTTTATAGGCTAAACCTTTTTGTCAATATTTTCTAATGTTTGCTATGTTTTCTATCATTTGAAGTTATTTGCTATCCCATATTTTTTACATTCCAACATTGACAGATTTGGCATAAAATGCTAATCAATAAATAGCTACAGTGCTATCTGTTAGTTTTAACGTCAGCTAATGTTATGGAAGGGTATAGATGTTATGGAAAATAGTAATAGTAATGTAACTACCCCCATCATTCCTTCCTCAAGCAAATGTGTAAATATTAGATCAATTCAGCAATAACCTTAATTGCATTGGCATATTTATCTGATGTTTTCCCAGCGTGTAGTTGTCAATTAAAAAGCTATTTAGTTTCTTATGACTATACACTAGCAGTGGAATTTACTGCGATGTGACGGGCCACCACCTGAAATCTTGCCTATAGGGCGCCAAATTGGTTAGGGTCGGGCCTGATGGACAGAAAAGAAGTAAAGACAACTAACCTATGTTTATGTATACAGAAATTTGTTAAACTAACTTCCATGACTTTTCTAAAACTTTGTGGGTTTCTCAGTTTTTCCAAAACTTTTCCAGGCCTGGAAAATGCCATGTCAAAATTCCATGACTTTTCCTTTTTGACTTTTTTTTATGACCGTATGAACCCTGAACACAGCAATAGTGTCAGCTGCAGCAGATTGCTTTTATACTGTAACACCAGGTTAAACTTTCTGACAACTATATGGCTGTCAAATACATTAAAAATAAATACAGGCCACAACTAAACAATGACAATGATCTCTTCTTGTGCTGAAAACATTGTGCCCACCGGTCTTATTAGGTGAGGTTAAAGTTAAATTAAACAAATTAATAAATGACTGTGTCAATTCTAGCCTATGGTTGTTAGACTGTTGCCCCTATTTTTTGTGTTGTCAATATGCTTGTGTTTATATAGGCCTATATGTAGTGTGCAACATTTGTATATGTATAACCACCTCTGAGGAATGTTGGGGTCAAGAGTCACTGGCATTATTATTATTATTATTATTTTTTTTTTTTTTTGTGGGTGTGGGGGGAGTGGAGGGGGGTTTCAAGGGCAGAAAAGTTTGGGAACCCCTGAGTTTAGATGACTTTTGACGTTTCAGACCTTTTTGTCCAAATAAATGTAAAACTACAACCAAAACTTTTTTTAAAGAAAAAAAAATTGAAAAATGTATAAGTCTTTTATTTAAGCTAGTTTCCAAAGTTAAAAATAATATTATACACATACAGTAATACACAAGAAATGAAAAATGGATAGTTTTTTTCAATTGTACAGATGTACTACAAATCAGTGAGTTACAATAAATAAAACTTTGCAAGAGAAGTTAACGTAAATATTACGGGAAAAAAATACACAAAAAAAGTGTTTTATTTTAACATAGATGATTTACTTATTCTTGGTGACTAAACAGCAATTTTTGTCAATTAAATTCAAAAGAATAGTCAATATTTTTTCCACTAAACAGCGATTTATGTTTAATTATACATATAAATAAACAATTATCTTTAAAAAGTCACACAGGCAGTTATGTCAACATTATATATTGTGCAAGACCAATAATCCATCCGATTCTAATGTTATCACTTGATTAAATGGGCGTTATCAGTGGTTATCAGCTGATAGATATGGGCCAGTAGGAGCCTTCTGTGCCTACTGGTAGGCTCAAAAGGCTGTTATCATCCATCCACATGGTTAATCAGCTATACTGAAAAAGAAGACTCCAGATCCAGATCTGTTTTTACATTAATGTGACGATTGGGTTTAGGATTGAGGTAGGGGTATAGACATTAATAAATACAATTAATGGTAAAATGTAATAAATAATATAAATATTTTTTTATTAACTTCCAGTTGCAGCTGTATGTAATCTAAAGCTGATTAACCATGTAAATGGATGATAACAGCCTTCTGAGCCTAAAAGGCCCCTACGGGCCCATATCTATCAGCTGATAACCACTAATAACGCCCATTCAATCGAATGATAACATTCGAATCGGCTGAATAATCAAGTTCATGAAGTAATTACTGACCAATACAACAATCAATGACCATTTTTGTCAATTCAACTTAAAATAGTATATATTAAAATGTAAAAACACTAAATAATCTTAGTTTTTACTAAATAAACAGACCAAATAATGATATACAAGCATTTTATATGCATACACACCCAAAAGCAATGCATAAAAACATGCTGTCTTTAAGCAAATGGAATAATTAATTTAAAAAGTACATTGAATCACCATAATATTTACAATGCTGCAGATATATTATTAATATTCGATATATTGCCCAGCCCAAACCTTTAAATCTGTTGTTTACTATTTCTGCATCTTGTATTGAGTGGTTGTGTACCATTTCTACACACTAAAACAACAAAAGAAACTACTAAAAACTACATCTCTAAGCATCTATTAGACTATAAACACACAATTTTGCCATATCTCCACACTCTGAAGGTAAATGAACGGTTAGTGAGTAAAGCAGGTGACACAGGGATAGATTAGTGTGTCATGCAGAGGATTGTGGGTGATTAGGGATTTATCCTACCTGGCAAAGGCTCATCTGTGAGAAGGGAAGGCAACATGGAAGGAAAATCACAGATCATTTCAATGTTAATTTCCAGATTAGCTAAACACATGCATGATTTGATGACACATTGGGATTTGTAACACAGGCGACATACTGTAATACGTTTTCAAGATTTGAATGTGAATAATTGAATTCAGTGTGATATTACAGGACATACAGCATGGTTTTTGATTAGAACAGAAAATCATTTAGATGCTTATAACAATCCCATTTAAAGATATTACATTTCAAA
Source organism: Danio rerio (assembly GCF_052040795.2). Taxonomy (NCBI): domain Eukaryota; kingdom Metazoa; phylum Chordata; class Actinopteri; order Cypriniformes; family Danionidae; genus Danio; species Danio rerio. The sequence goes on along the minus strand of NC_141029.1, from coordinate 50,486,318 downwards.
TGAATCCACAATATGGATCAAGTTATTGTAATATTATTTATATACTGTTGTTGTATGAATTAATACTTTAAGCTTTCATTTTTGAGTTTTGAAATAAAATATTAATGTTCTTCAAGAAAAATACTATTTTGCATGTTAAATATAATATCCATTAATTATTTTCAGAAATGATGCAATAAATTAATGCAAAAACTTGTGGTTATAATGTTACAAAAGGCAAATGTGATTCCTTTACTCTACTAATCATCAAAACATCCTGAAAAAATATATATTAGGGCTGCATAAATGGATATTGCGATATTTTTATATCCATACAAAGCACCATAATTTATGGAATGATTATTGCTTAGAGTGTCATTCTAAAACTGTGAAAATCAGATTCTATTTCTCAATTTAAGACACGGTTAACTTATCTCACTCAAATATTGCACATGGAAAGAGTCCGTTATGGAGTTATTGATAATTTTTATTGATAATCGTTATTAATAATTTCTTGATCACCTGGACCAACATAATGCAAATTCTGAGCAGAAGGTAATGCTTAATATGTTCACTACCTCTATTGACTGCCTCTTTGTATTTTCCTCGAAAACTGTTTATATGCCCTAATTGTTTTAAATAATAACCTAATTAAATGTATAACTTAAAAATATATTTTATTTATTAATCAATTTATTTATTAGTTTTTTTTTGTTTGTTTATTGATTTGTTTATTTTTTCTTAATTTTAATTATTATTACCATTATTTTCTTTGTATTATCATGCTTATTCCTTGTATTTTCTTTTTTTTATGTTGTTTGGTAATTGTTGAAAAATGTAAAACTATAATAAAAGCACTTGTTAAAAAATCTGCTTTACATCACAGGAATAAATTACATTTTGAAAATTACATAAAAAAATAAACTTAATTTTTTAATATTTCTGAATGAACTTGTGACTTTAAAAACTGGGGAATCATGTAAAAGAATCAGCTTTGCATCACAGGAATAAGTTACAATGTAAAAATGATATATTTTTGCTTATTTCTGAACATACTTGTGACACTAAAGACTAGAGTAATAATAAAATCACAGGAATAAACTACAATAAAAATAAAACAAAAACAAATTCTGATTTTTTATATTTCTGAGTGAACTTGTGACACTAAAGACACTAAAAATACCATCACAGGAATACATTACATTTGAAAAATATTCCAAGAAAATGTTTTTACAAAAAAAAAAAAACATTTATTAATATTACCATCTTTACTGTTATTTTTGCTCAAATAAATAGAGACTTCTTCAAAAAATTCTAACTCACAACAGTTTAAAACTCAATAAAAAACTCTATAAATCTGCAGTCAAATATAAGTGAGGACTTACTGCAAAGCGGGGACTCGTCGGCTCCGTTGGGACAATCTGGAGTGTTGTCACACACCCTGCTGAGGTTCACACACACGCTATGCCCGGGACACTGCCACTGCCAGCTGGGACAGCGAAACGGTGGCGTGGGACAGTCCCGCTCGTCGCTCCCATCCCGACAGTCGTTATCTCCATCGCAGATCCAGCCACGGTAAACACAGTTGCCGTTGTCGCAGCGGAACTGCGTGGTGGGACAGGTGCGCGGTGGACACGCGTGATGCTCGTCTGAACCGTCCTCACAGTCCGGATGACCGTCACATTCCCAATTCACTGGCACACAGCTGCCATCTGACTGGCACTGAAACTCACTCTCATGGTGGCACATGCCTGGAGGCCTAGTGGCTGGAGGGGTCAAAAGGTCATGATGAATAAATATAAGATAATATCAGCATATAATACAGCTTTCTGGAGTTAATGAGATTCATTAAAGACAAAATTCTCTCAAAAATGACAATCCTGTCATCACTTTTATAGTGTTTTTTCTACTATGGATGTCAATGGTTACAGTCTAAATATCTTCTTTTGTGTTCAACGGTAAACAGTAAAAACTTAAAGGGCCACGAAACCCCCCTGTTTCCGCAGGGTGCTTTCAAAACTCTAGTTTAGAAAAAGGGTCACACTTTACAATAAGGTTCATTAGTTAATGTTAATTAATGCATTTACTAACATGAACAAACAATGAACAACACATCTACTACTGTATTTGTTCATGTTAGCTAATGTTAGTTAATGAAAATACAGTAATTCATTGTGAGTTCATGTTAACTCATGGTGCATTAACTAATGTCAACAAGCATGGACTTGGATGTTAATAATGCATTAGTAAATGTTCAATTATGATTAATAAATGCTGTACATGTGTTGTTCATGATTAGTTCATGTTAGTAAATGCATTAACTAATGAACCTTATTGTAAAGTGTTACCAGAAAACGTCAGGAAGGTGGGCGTGTCCAGCTCTGTTTAGGGGGGAGTGTCAGAGGAGGGAAAGAGGGAAGGTTTTGCATAAAATTTTGCATAAAAATGGGAGTTTCGATTTGGGCACACGCTGATTTTCACAGAGGCTAACAAACACACAGACGCAAGGGAGAAAGACAGTGACTGTGTTTACATGAATATCAGAAATCGAATTATTTGACAAATGATTAAATGGTGAATTGATGGAAGAGTGTATTTTTATTGCAATGTTTGATACTGCACGGCGAATAAGACAAAAAAAAACAACTTTGCTTTTCTTGGTAACTTAGATGCACTCGGCTGCGTCAGAGAGCCGTGTGTGTTATTCCAGTCACAAGATGCAGTGAAAATCCTACACGATGGTAATAGTTTGGTGTTTACATGTTTACACTCGGTGAGCAGCATTTACAGCTGATCTTTCAGTCCATAATTTTGTAGTGATATTAACGTGCTGTAAACTTTAGTAACTTAGAAATCATTTGACTAAGGTCCGTCTTTAAACACTGAAAGAGCACTGCTGACGATACAAACAAACTTTGCCATCTGAATAAACAAACAAAGACTACTGATCGCTTACTTACCAAATCTGTAGAGACAGGACAATCAACACCAACTGGAGCAGCAAATCCGGATTTCACCATTTCCATATGCGAAAAGCTCTCGGGTAAAAAATGTTCCTCAGACAGGTATTTTTGTTGAGCATTGCGTGCACTGTAATCCACATGTGAGTCCAGCTGCACTCTCATAGCAAGAAAATGAAAACAAAACCTTCCTTGCAGCTAATTATAAAAACAACACTGATGACTCATATCTCCAAACAATTCTTCTTCTCCCACTTGTTTTGGCTACACAACGTGGCGTCTATCTGCAATCTGAACACTGTACAGGTACAAACAGTCTTCGAAGCTATCATGCATATTAATGAAGTTGCACCGCGTACACAATAGAGCGCGCTGATTGGTTTGAGCCAAGTCTTTCTCGTTAATGAATGCAGCACACTCAGAGACATCACGAAGTACTCCCAGGTAAAGACAGCCAGTCTACACGCAGGAATACACGCAAGGATCTAATCGCTGTGATGTAGCTTCAAAAATTAGTCTCAAACCGGACGAACGAATTTGCTCGAAATAACGCAAAAACAACCAACTTAAATTTTTTTTGTCAAATATATGTGTCCTAATAGTGTTTTTAGCAGTATGGGACACATATATGACTGTCAACAGCTCAAAACATGTGTTTTGGTATTTCGTGACCCTTTAAAGATGTTTGGAGCAAGTCTAATATACTTACGACAACCAGATTCATCAGAGCGGTCATTGCAGTCAAAAACGCCGTCACATCTGTAGTACGAGTTCACACACTGATGGTCGTTTGCACACTTAAACTCATAGGCTGTGCAGTTGTACACTGGCGAGGAGAAGAACAAGACACACTCATATTAAAATAAACAGGGCAAAACTAAAAATGTGACACAGTTTTTATTATTTTATTTTACATACACTACAAGGATTGCTTTTTTGCCAACTTTGAAAAGTACTGTGTGCAGAATTACATCTGGATGAATGAATCTGTATTTGAATGAATCAGTTGAGTCACTGATCCAATTACCCATCCATTAATACACGTTAGTTCTCAATAAATCCGCTGTATTGAACAAATCATTTCATTCATTCGGATAATTGCTTGAGACAGGGACAAACTTATTTTGTGGTACCATTATATGTTGTATTAATTTAGTTTATACAACAGTTCTGTTCGGTTCTTGAATCTGACTGGCTGATAGCCGTGTGATATTTTGCCAGTAACATCACGCAAAGGCCTCTTCACCCTTCACCTCTGTGTATTACTCCGCCCACATACAGCAAGCAACAAGCAGAGACGCTACAGTTTGACAAATATTACTGCTGTTAGACAACTAAATGTACTTTTGAGGCTTTTTTGTCGAGAATGTAGTTGCTTAGATTGCAACTATGCAGTTTATTTGTAAGAATAGAGCCTATTTTAAAGTCTTTACAATTTCTGAGAGCTCGTCGGCGGCCAAAGTTGGTTGACGTTGTCCATCCACAAGATGGCACCAGAACCGCATAATAAGCCCTTGCTCAGTGATGTCAGCTGCAGATGTGAATGAATGGTGGAAGAAAGTAGTTCCTAATACAAAAGGGTTTTAGACTCTCCGTGTTTGATTTTCTTTTTAATGTACAAGATTGTGCCGTCGAACTGTTGTATAAACGCAATATCACACTTGTAGCAGTGTGCTATGGCTTTATATTAGCACTGGTGGGGTGATAAGGATCTCGGCCTGTGGCCTCGTGCCAATGCACGCCTCCCACCACTGCTGATCGAGCGCAAATTAAAAAGCTAAAAAACGGAAGCCATGTGGTTTTTAAGGTGGACCGGAGAGAGTCAATAAGAAGCTGCAAATAAGAAGCTGGATTCAGCCTCGTCCCTCCTTATCGCAAACACAACAGCAGTCTGGTAAGTTAGTGATTGCTCTGTTTTTTTCTTGATTAACTATTGTGATATTGTAACGGTCGCTTAATGTTTGATATGCATTGTGTATAAATGTCGCCTTTAGAAGACATCTCTGTATCTCTGCAGACGGATGGCATTTCATGTCACGTTCAGTCTTATAATCTTAAAATGTGAGCAAAATTTGCTGTTTTGTCATCACCTTAAGGCGGGTCACACACCAGAGCACCGCTTCACAATACGCTATAGAGAATCACTTAAATACTTGCTCTAAAGTGACGTTGGTGAATTAGTAACGGCCTCTGCTGTTCTGATGTCAGCTGCAGATGTGAATGAATGGCGGAAGAAAGTAGTTCCTAATACAAAAGGGTTTTAGACTCTCCGTGATTGATTTTCTTATTTATGTACAAGATTGTGCCATCGAACTGTTGTATAAATGCAATACCACACTCGTAGCCTTGTGCTATGGCTGTATATCAGCACTAAGGATCTCGACCTGCGGCCTCATGCCAATGCACGCCTCCCACCAGTGCTGATATACAGCCATAGCACACTGCTACTCGTGTGATATTGCTTATATATTTTGTATTGATTTATTTTTAAACGTCGTCTTTGAAATGTATTATTTGTTCATCCAGGACACTCTTGAAAAAGAGATTATGGATCTCAAGATGTTTTTCTGGTAAAATAAATGTTTCAATAAAAAAATACAAATTAAATACTGTTACAATTCTGTTAATCTCATTAAATAATCAACATTTGGCCTAAAAGCGAGTCATAATTCAGGATATTTACAGTACATTTTGGAGTTAACCATTCATTCAAAGGGATGAATAAAGCTCTTACCACAGCCTTGTTCATCTGCACCATCAGCACAATCTCTGTCTCCATCACACACATAATTAGGGTCGATGCAGCGATGGTCTGGACACTGGAACTGACCAGGGTAACACGTGCCAATCGAATCTACAAAAAGAAGTGACAACAGATATCCACACACATACATATAAATATATACAGTGGGGGAAATAAGTATTGAACATGTCGTGTTTTTTCTGGGAATAATATTTCTAAAGGAGCTGTTGACATGGAATTGAACCAGATTTTGGTAAAAACCCAAAGAATACAAACATAAACATAAAAAATATATATTTTAATAATCTGAAAAAAGGTCTTTGTAATAACAATTGAATGACACAAGGAGAACTACTAAACTAGAACTACTAAAATGTATTTAATAGTTTATATAAAAGGCTTTTGTAAAGATGGGAGCATAAAGACGCCTCTCATATGGAGAAAGAAGTGACATGAACTGCTCAGATGTGAGTTTTTCACAGACTTCCGCTGCTGTCTGGGCTTTCCATGCCTTTCTACTCCTTCCGTTCTTCATGTGTTCAATACTATTTCCCTGTGTCATTTCATTTTATTACACATAGCTTAATTTGTAAACAAAGTAGTTTATTTTTATTTGCATATATGGATTTCTTTGGTTGTTACCAACATCCGGTGAAAATTAAAAGTCATCGGCACCTTTATAAATATATTTTCTGAGAAAAATAGTGATGTGTTCAATACTTATTTCCCCCACTATATATGTAAATATAAACACAATTAGAAGCTATGGGAAAAACAAGAGACCACTGGAACATTATCAGCTTTCAAACATTTACTACATAAGAGTTTCAGTAAAATATTGAAATTTGCTTTATTCAATAGACGTCTAATAACACTTCTTGCAAATGTCAAATAATAATATTGTCATTTAAAAGGTTTGTGAAAATCAGTGTTATTCCACCAAATATAGATATTTTATTTTTTCCTGAAGTGCAAATGTTTTTTGTTGTCTAAAAACGAACGTAAACATGTCTGAAACCATGGCAGCTTTTTAATTGTATGCAAAATTAGGTTTTACTCAAACTTATAAATAGAACTTTAATTTTAATAAAAATGCTCATTTAAATAAATTACACTACTTGAATAATGAAGTGAAATAAATATATTATGCTGATTTAATAAGATTTTTTTAAATCAAATGAAAAAAGTTACAATATATTTATATATACAAATGCAGTTAAAGTCAGAATTATTAGCCCCCCTGATTATTTTTCCCCAATTTCTGTTTAACGGAGAGAAGATTTTTTTCAGCACATTTCTAAACATAATAGTTTCAATAACTCATTTCCAATAACTGATTTTTTTTATCTTTGCCATGATGACAGTAAATAATATTTGACTAGATATTTTTCAAGACACTTCTATACAGCTCAAAGTGACATTTAAAGGCTTAACTAGGTTAATTAGGTTAACTAGGCTGGTCAGGGTAATTGGGCAAGTTATTGTATAATCATGGTTTGGTCTGTAGAAAAATATAGCTGTAACGCCGGGGGTGACACACACAACTGGAGGTAAGATCCACAATGCAGGTTTATTCAGCGTCAAGCGAGCAATGGTCAAATCAGGTGTAAACAGGTATGTGCAGGCAAATCCAGAGTCGTAGTCGTATAACAGGCAATAGGTCATAAGGCAGGCGGCTAAACAGGAGAACAAGGATAAACAAGGCTTGGGTATAAAATTCGGAGAAACAAGACAAGGAGAAACGCGTTGTAATGTCACTGATAGCGAACAAGACTCCGCAAACTGCATGGGTGAATGAGTGGCTTAAGTAGAGAGTGCAATCAGTCTCTGACAAGACTCAGGTGGTGAGAATGTAATCAGTCTAGATGAGTGAGCATGTGTGAGTGTGACCGAAGAGCATGTAGGAATATGTAGTCCAAGAGAAGGCGGAAGTGTAGTCCATGGATATTGGAGAGAACCAAAAATCTCTGAAGAATGATCGCTGGTTATCGTGACAATAGCTTAAAGGGGCAAATAATTTTGTCCTTAAAATAGTGTTTAAAAATTAAAAACTGATTTTATTCTAGCCAAAATTAAACAAATAAGACTTTCTCCAGAAGAAAAAATATTATCAGACATACTGTGAAAATTTCCTTGCTCTGTTAAACATCATTTAGGAAATATTGAAAAAAAAAAAATTCAAAGGGGGCTAATAATTCTGACTTCAACTGTATATATATATATATATATATATATATATATATATATATATATATATATATATATATATATATATATATATATATATATATATATATATATATATATATATATATATATATACAGTTGAAGTCAGAATTATTAGCCCCCTTTGAATTTATTTATTTTTTTTTCAATATTACATATATGTTTTAGCATGCACTGTGCCCTGGAATTGTCTTTTTTATGAGATTCATCCATTTATATATAATGTAGATGTAATGCAGTTTTATAAACAATCAAGACTTCTTCAGGACTATATAGCTTCATTGTTTATTCTGTTCATCCCAAATATTGATTTTGTAAATGTCTTAGTTTAGGTTGGCATGGTGGCTCAGTGGTTAGCACTGTTCCCGGCTGTGTCAGTTGGCTATTCTGTGTGGAGTTTGCATGTTCTCCTCGTGTTGGCGTGAATTTCCTCCACAGTCCAAACACATGCGCTATAAGTCAATTGAACCTAACCTTTGTTAATACTATTACTACAAAACAACTCTTTATTTTAACTTCGGAAGAAATGCTATAATAGTTTATAGAAAGAAAAACTAAAATTAAGTTTTACTTAAACACATAACTATAATGTGTAAAACCCTAAAGCATTCTTTTAATTGTTTCCAAAGATGTGTGTATCAAAATGTACTGTATACAAGAATTAAAATGCACACTTTAAAACGTAAGAGTGTGTGAGGCCTCACCGCAGTTGTTTTCGTCTGATCCATCTCCGCAGTCGTTGTCGGTGTCACAGAGCCAAGTGCGAGGGATGCAGTAATGGTTGGCACAGATGAACTGGTCTGCCGGACATGTGCCAGGGGTCTGAGTGGGACAGTCCCTCTCGTCACTGCCATCAAAACAGTCATTGTGTCCGTCGCAGTGCCAGCTTCTGGGCACACATCGCTGATTGGCACAGGTGAAGGCAAGGGGCGAGCAAGTGTTATCTGTGAGCCAGTATAGAAAGGGAGTTAGGTTAAGTTTCACTGTAAATAAAAAAGACTAATTAAAAAGCTTTGATATTTTTACAAGGCCGCATGATATTGGGAAAAATCTGACATTTCGATATTTTTTTTTTGCTGCAGGGTAAATTGCGATATGAATATAATTTCACCAGATGATTTGAATAACTCTATTTGGAAAGATTTCATTAATTTAGATCAGCTGGGACAATCAAGTCATTTTCCATGAGTGCAAATAAACAGTGCTATATGGTTTTTTGGGGAGTCTAACAGTATTCAAGCCTATACCTTTCGACTGGGATGGTCTATTCCTTTTTTATGCAGTGGATCAGCATTATTATAATAAATTACAAGCAAAAATAAATAAACAAACAGTGCTTTATGGTTGGTGTGGGTGCTCCGGTTTCCCCCACAGTCAAAAAGCATGTGCACACATAGGGCTCAACCTGTGCAGTGCACATGCCCTTTTTAGTCTTAGATAGAAAGTGCCCGCGACACACCCTCCGTCCCACCCTTCATTAGGCGCGTGACAACACCGCTCTTGAGCACAACAACACCCCCCCTCCCCCCCCCTTCATAAAATTTATCCTGCACAAGCCCTCTGGACGGTCTCTTCTGCACGGGCCTGGCTATAGGTGAATTGGGTAAGCTAAATTGGCCGTAGTGTATGTGTGTGAATGAGAGTGTATGGGTGTTTCCGAGTGATGGGTTGCAGCTGGAAGGGCATCTGCTGCGTAAAAGGAGTAGAGTTTGTATGAAATTGTGTAGTGCAAATGATAAATTACAGTAATTTACTCTTACGTACACAATACAGGTAGTAACTGTGACAATAAATGGCAAATTACTGTTCAACCATTACTGTCCCATCTACTTTGGTAATTTATGTAGCTTATTATAGAGACGTGCATTTTAAAGGCAGAAAACAATGATTTAGGCATCACCAGACACTCCCACAGGCTGTCTTATTCTTAACAAAAAAGTTTTAGAAGTTTTAGTTTTCAGAAAATGCTGGCCCTTTAAGGGAGTCAGGTGTTTGATTCGTTTACTATATAGCTTCATTGTTTATTCTGTTCATCCCAAACATCGATTTTGTAAGTGTCTTAGTTCAGGTTGGCATGGTGGCTTAGTGGTTGGCACTGTTCCCGGCTGTGTCAGTTGGCTATTCTTTGTGGAGTTTATACAAGCTATACAAGCTGCTGCGTAAAAAAACATACTGTATGCTGGATAAGTTGGCGGTTCATTCCACTGTGGCGACCCCTGATTAACAAAGGGACTAAGCTGGAAAGAAAAAAATGAATATCTTTTAATCTTTATTAAATAACCTAATCCTGCGATGTGACTATTGCAGATGCACACATTGTAATATCGATTCTCAAACGATATATTGTTCAGCCTTATTGTGTGTGTGTGTGTATTGCCATACCCACAGAAATCTGATATATGGCAATATATGCAAATTACATTTATGACAAAATAAATTATGTGTCATATATGCAACATATATTTTGAGTTATTGAAAAACAAGCAACTTTCATGCCGTTATTAACCACTGGAATTACAAGTTGAAATATATTAGCTTTAGTTTTATGTATGTGTTCAAATACAAGTTCAAAAAATTTATAATACAGGGGTTCCTTGATATAATACGGTTCACCTTTCACAGCCTCGAAGTATTAGGGATATTTTTTGATGCAATTTTTTACAGCACATTGTGTTCTGCGTCCTGATTAGTGCATTGTGTTCTGTGTCCTGATTAGGGTTGTAACAATATACCGGTATGACGGTCTACCACGATTTGAACGTGCACGATTATCATACCATGAACAATTGCATATCAACAGTTTTAACCCTTAAAGACCGAGACAGCCGCCCGCGGCTAAAAATAAATGTTTAATAACTTTTGATCCGCTGATCCGATTCATACAATTCAAAGATTGGCATAAAGAAGAGAATCTCAGCTTTCCAGTGCTGTATCACATAACATTCGTGGCTCCGGAGGCTCCGGAATCAGTGCGGTTACGTCATCAAAATTTGACAACGCTGATTTGACAAAGAAACGCTCGTCACTGTGTCTCCGGACAAACCAGACACGATACATTGATGCATTGTCCCTCCTCCATGCCCAGATTGGTTCAAACTCGCTATATCACAACCAATAAGCATAGGTTTTGCTTTTGTTTGTGGACCAAGCTTTTTGAACAACACGGAATGAGAGATAGGCATACATTTATGCGCGGCTAAATAAAACGCAAAAAAAAGTTTTGCATGAAATAATTCTCATACTAAGTACTTTTGCATGCACAGCAGCACAGAAACATGACAAAACAGTGACACAGCAAAGACGAACTGCTGCTCTTGCTGTTTTCAAAAGAAGCAAATGAAGGTGCAGCTGTTTCTCTACATTGCAGACAACCATATCCAAATCCATATCCACAGACAACCATATCCATGCTGGCACATAAAACCTAAGGATGTTCCATATTGAATCTAGTTTCGTTATATAACTATTTATAGTATAGTAAATATTTATATCTATTTTTTTACTGAGGATTTGCACCATGTTTATTTGGACTTTATTTGGACTTTGACACATTATTTATTATTTTCTTATTTTTTTATTTGTTCATTGTAAGTGGTGTTGTTTATAGTAACTAAAAATATATTATTTGGAAAAAGTCAAATTTGCCTCACTGTTCTATTATTTTGTAACATTTGTAACATACCGTATACCGCGAAACCGTCAAACCGTGGTTTTGTTTTAGACGATTATCATACCGTAAAAAATTCATACCGTTACAACCCTAGTCCTGATTGGCTGTAGATCACTGTCAATCAATCTCTGATAAATATTTGCAAGCAGTAAGACTCTGAGGTGTGCTACTCTATGTTTGCAAGTTTTCTTCCCATCAAACCCCACAATGTTGACGAAAAGTCCTGCACCATTATAGGCAACTACGGTATCACCCAAAAGGCAGAGGAGGATGCAAACCAGCACACAAAAAGTTAGACTTCCGGACATGCTAAAGGAAGGTAGACTAGGGCGCTATTATGGAATAAATGAATCTTCTCAAACAAATGTTTGGGCCTGAAATCAGGTTTTGATCTTTGGTCACATTCTATAATACTGGCCTTATTGATGCATGCATGTTATTTTTTATTATTTGTAATTTAGTATTACTTTTAAATATATTTCTTTGTATTTTTAATACCAGTTTTTTTTTTTGTTTTGTTTTTTTGTCTAGTTTATTTTATTGTAAAGCACTTTGGATCAACTGCAGTTAAATTGTGCTCTATAAATAAAGTTTGCTCTATAAATAAAGTTTGCCTTGCCTTATTTTTCTATGAAAGTTTGAACTTTGAGAGTGAAAAGTGTGAAAATGTCAAAGCCTCTCTGAGAAAGTGTATCAAGTGTGAAGTGAGGGGTTTTACAGCCTTAAAACATCTAATAATTGTAAAAATAAAGCTGACTACTTTCGGATTTCACCTATTGCAGGTTAATTTTATAACAAAACTTCAGCGAGTAACGAGGGACCACTGTATTAAGAAAATCACCTATTAGGTTTTTTTTTTTTTCAAGTTTTTTCAAATTGAGCAGTGCATAATCTGCATATTATTAAAAATATAAAGAATTGTTGATATATTTACAGTAGTACATTTATTAAATGTCTCTTTACTTAATACTCCAATGATTTTAGGAGTAAAGAAAAAATAAAGAAAAAATAAAAATCGGTAATGGTCTATTAGTTTACATATTTACTAACATGAACAAACAATTAGTAATACATTTATTACTGTATTCATTCATCTTTGTTAATGTTAGTTAATGTTATTTAAGTTAAATAACAGTTCATGTCAACTCAAGTCGCATTAACTAATGTTAACAAGCACATCTTTCAATTTAAATATTGCATTGGTAAATGTTAAACTATGATTTATAAACTGAGTAGAAAATTCATACTTACTTAATATCAGTAAATACATTAACTAACATTAACCATTATTCTAAAGTGTTATCATTTTAACCAATACGAGTTTTTTTGCCATTGGCTATAACAAATAAAGACAAATTTTGGGCTCCAGGTTAAACATTTGAATAGAATATAAATAAAAAGCATTACTATGAGCGCCGCAGTGTGCTTCGTCGCTGTTATCGTGACAGTCATCGACGCCGTCACATTGGTAGCTGTGTGGGACGCATCTCCCGTTTGTGCATGAGAAAGAGTTGGAGCCGCACTGGAGAGTCGGCGGCTCGTTTGACGGATCGTCAACACACGTCTGCTGATTGGCTTCCAGCTTCATTCCATATGGACAGCCACACACTCTTTGGGAGTTTGGTGCAGGGAAACAAAAGTGACTGCAGTCTCCATTTGGGTTAGTTTGCCGGCTGCAGAAGTTAAACCCTGTTGCCGGTAAAAAAAAAAAAAGCAATGCATATTAATCACTTAAAACACATACAGTTAAAGTCAGAATTATTAGCCCCCCTTTGAAGTTTTTTCTTTAATATTTCCCAAATGATGTTTAACAAGCAAGGAAATGTTCACAGTATGTCTGATAATATTTTTTCTTCTGGAAAAAGTCTTATTTGTTTTATTTCGGCTAGAATAAAAGCAGTTTTTAATTTTTTAAAATCCATTTTAAGGTCAAAATTATTATATATATATATTTGATAGTCTACAAAACAAACAATCGTTTTACAATAACTTGCCTAAATACTCTAACCTGACTAGTTAACCTAATTAACCTAGTCAAGCCTTCTAATGTCACTTTAAGCTGTATAGAAAAAAATCTTCTCTCCGTTAAACAGAACTTGGGGGAAAAATAAACAGGGGGCCTAACAATTAAAGGGGGCTAATTGTGACTTCAACTGTAAGTCAAACGGTTAAATTTTACAATAAGGTTTCATAAGTTAATGTATTTACTAACATGAACTACTAATGAACAATCTTTCACAGCATTTATTAACCCTTGTGAACTGTTCAAATTTACAAACCTTTTGTTATGTTCGGTATGAAAACATCCGCTGAGTTAAACTGCTGTAAAAACGCATCAGATACTTTTTTTTTCAATTTTTTTTGAAAAAATCTGTTAATCAACCTTAGTCATGATCAAAACTACTAAATTGCTTAAACAAATAAGAATTTTAACTCTTTAATTACCAAATTCATAAATGATGTCACTGATTTGGTGAAAAAAACAACAAAATGACGTATTTTCTATATAAAAAGTAGGTGTGGACTGTTTTTATTACAGTTTTGGACGTGTGAATGATTAGTAACAACATTGGCTTTGATGCATTGTTAGATTTTCATTTTTTCTCCCTAATTTACTGTTGGTGGCTGTTTTTGCCCCATTGACTTCCATTATAAGCACATTAGATGTTGCATAAATACACAGTCTTTGTTTTTGTTTACTCCGTGTAGTTCTGAGAGCTGAGATGCATTTTTTTGATTTTCTCAGACACATTAAGGTAAATGTAGACAGGGGTACGTATTCACAATGAGCCTGTGTTGTTGATTATTGTTAGGAGTATTTATGAATGCTATGCAAAATAATGTTAGAAAACAATAAGAGATAGTTCAGAAATAGCAAAAGGAGAAAATAACAGGTCAATTTCACTAACTGTATGACTAAACTATTCTGATTGTTTTTTATTTGCTGTATTTGTATCTTAAGCTTCTTTGTGCAGATCTAAAAAAAATCCCAAAAGTGACTCTCACCAATTTGTGAGTCAGCATTGAATGATTTGACATGCATGATGTGGCTGATCCCTCGACGAATGGTCATCATCTCTCCTCCATCTGTTTTACGGACCCTCACGATTCCTCCCAGCCGCCAGTCAGTGAAGTACACGTAACCTGGACCAGAAAAATTCATTAAAGTAATCGAGCAGGGCATCTCTAAGAAATACCAGTCCATGAACTCTGACTTCTGCACTTCAATCTTTCAACGCTGAACTGATGAATTACACTGAGGTTTAAAGAAGTGGCTTAGAGATCGTCATTGCACAAATACCAAACATGACAATCACTAAAGGAGCCATTAAGGCTAACGTGTTTAAGATGACATTGTGTTGCTGACAGGCATCAGGGAACAGCGAAAGGAACATTTCATCAGTCAGTGGGTTTCATTTAGGCTGTTTTTAAAATGTCAGTCACATGTCAACAAAGACAGATAGATCAAAATAATGATATGTGGAATCAATAACGTACAGAATGAAAGAATGAAAAATTAAACAAACAGAACTGAAATAACTTACTAATGAATGAACGATAAACAGGCAGAACAAATAACAACATGAACAAATAAATGAACAAAGTAACTGATGGATGGATGGACTGATGGATGGATGGATGGATGGATGGATGGATGGACTGATGGATGGATGGATGGATGGATGGATGGATGGATGGATGGATGGATGGATGGATGAATGAATGAAGGAAGGATGGAAGGAAGGAAGGAAGGAATGACAGTCAAACAGACACATTAAATAAATGAAAGACAGATGGATCAAATTAATGAAAGAATGAATGACAGATAGATGGTTGAAATAATAATGACAGATCAAATGAATGAATGAATGTATTAGTGAATGAATGAATGAATGAATGAATGAATGACAGATTAAATGAAGGAATGAGTGACATACATGAATGAATGAATGATACAATGAATGAATGAATGAATGTATAAATGAGACAGATCAAATAAATGAATGAAGGAAGGAAGGAAGACGGGAAAGACAGACAGATCGAATGAATGAATGAATGAATGAATGAATGAATGAATTAATGAATTAATGAATGAATGAGATAGACAGACAGATCAAATGAATGAATGATTGTATGAATGAACGAAAGAACGAGGAAAAATTGACAGACAGACAGACAGATAAATTGAATGAATGAATGAATGAGACAGACAGACAGACAGACAGATCAAATGAATGAATGATTGTATGAATGAACGAAAGAACGAGGAAAAAATGACAGACAGACAGATAAATTGAATGAATGAATGAATGAATGGATTGACTGATTGATTGATTGATTGATTAATTAATTAATGACAGATCAAATCAATGAATGAAATAGATCAAATTAATAAATGTATTAATTAACAAAATAAGGAAGGAATGACAGAGACAGACAAAGTTCAAATAAGTGAATTTAATGAATGAATGACAGATCGAATTAATGAATGTCATAGATTAAAGGAATGGATGGATGGATTGATTAATTAATGACTGAATGAGACAGTTCAAATGAATGAATGAATGAATGAATGAATGAATGAATGAATGAATGAATGAATGAATGAATGTATAAATGAATGAATGAATGAATGAATGAACGACGAAAGGAAGGAAGGAAGGAAGGAAGGACGGACGGACGGACAGACAGACAGATCAAATAAATGAATGAATGAGACAGACAGACAGACAGACAGACAGACAGACAGAAAGATCAAACGAATGAATGAATGAATGAATGAATGAATGAATGAATGAATAAATGGATGAATGAATGAATGAATGAATAAAAGAATGAAAGAACAAAGGGAGGAATGACAAACAGACAGATCAATTAAATGAATGAATGAATGAATGAATGAATGAATTAGTTAATGACAGATCAAATCAATAATTGACAAAAATCAAATAAATGAATGTATTAATGAATGAATGAATGAATGATAGACAGATCAAATTAATGAATGACAGAGAGATATATAGACACAATGACAGAATGAATTAATGTATGAATGAGACAGATCAAATGAATGAATGAATGAATTAATGAATGAATGAATGAATGAATAAATGAGTGAGTGAGTGAGTGAGTGAGTGAGTGAGTGAGTGAGTGAACAAATGACAGACAGACAGACAGACAGACAGACAGACAGACAGACAGACAGACAGACAGACAGACAGTATAATAAACAGAACAACAGGTTGACTCATAAACCCACCTCCAAAAACAGTGAGCCCAAACGGGTGTGAGATCTGAGTGATTCGGTCCAAAGACAACCGGTTCTGTCCATCAAAGTTGCTGTGCTCGATCTTATCAAAGAAGGCGTCCACCCAATACAAGCGCATGGCACTGAGAGGACACACATGATGATGACACATGAAGACGGAGAGCTGGATTACAGCAGATCATTCATATTAAGAAGATTATGAGGAGAGGGTGAGCACCGCACACACAAATACACAAACAATGATGAGTCACGGATTTAGGAAGTCACCAAAGTTAAACCAAATAAGACAGATTGAGATAGATTATCGTTTGGGGTATTATGGCAGGGTTACTACAGGTTTAACCAAGTGAAATCTAAGATTTTAAGACCTATTTAAGACCATTATGTAGGCATGTAACAATTTATTGTGGGCCGTTTAAAAATAGATTCAAAGCTTCTGTGTTTACATGCGCAAACTTGTTTTACCTGCACATTAGCAGCGAGCAAAAGGTGTGGCGGCAGACTTAGTGTACCAGATATTCACAAACTGTGTGCAAATACTGCAAAAAGATGTTTACTAACACTAAGAGAACAACGAATAATGATCCAGCAGAGTGAAAAACTACTGCCACGGACATCTATACACAAAAAAACTATTAACAAGCCAAAACACACGGACCGGATGATTTGCAGCTCCGCTTGCTCCCACAACATTATGGAGATCAGTGTTTCAAAGTGAAAAGTGAAGATGTTTTTCAGACTGAAAGAGAATTTGCTCCCACCAGATCTGAGATCACCTGAGATCTCTCTCGTACCCACAAATATCTCTGAATGGCGGAGGACACCCTATATAAACCATAGAGGCAAGCTGCGATGACAGCCCTTTAAAGACCTTTGTAAAATCATTTAGGAATCACAACACAATATGTTTAAGACTATTCAAGACCTAATATTATATTTAGGACATTTAAAGACTGCATGAGCATAATCAAATTCTGTATTGTTGTGTTGACTCACCTCCAGTCAATGGCCAGGCCGTTGGGCCAGCCGAGAGTGGTGTTCACTATAGACTGAGCATGTGAACCATCACCCCAGGCCCGCATGATCTTCGCAGGACGATACCAGTCAGTCCAGAATATAAACCTGCCAAGCACAGAGATGCACACATCACTTAAATGAAGTATTTCAGATAAAAACTAAAAAGCTATGAAAAGAAGCTGTCTTTTGATTACTTTTGTTATATATTACATGCATTTGCAGTGCTTCACACAGGTTTGAAATATACATGCAGTGGTAGCCGAATTGAAACACACCATTTACCCACATCAAAAAAATAGATAACTATATGCGGCAAACAAAAGATAATTTCATTTTTAACAAAATGTACTTGATTATGGCACTGCTACCTTTAAATGGGATGAAGTAAAAAAAAAAGATTGTTGAAATAAAAAAAGAAATCTACTATTTCTCTTTTATGCTATTCAGGCGCCATGTGCACCCACTGACAGGTCAAATTTGCCTCTCTCTCTCATTCAAGTTCAAAGCGAACTTGAACGCCAAAGCATTTTGGATATGTTTGTAAAATAGCCTATGTAATATGTTGACATCATCAAATTAATAAAACTTACAGCAAATGAGAAATAAAGGACAGCAAAAAGAAGACACTACAAGATTAAACGTGTAGTTTATTAAGATAAGGCAAATGCGTTGATTAACTATTACCGATGGCGTACATATATTTTTTAGCAAGTTCATAGACCAGTCATTTTGTCCTCTCTGAGTATATAGTAAAGTTTTTCGGAGTCGTTAAGATTAAAGAATTAATTATTTAATGCTTCTCTCGCAGTCAGTTGCGAAGCCAAGCGAAAGTAGGATTAAATAAAAATGTGATGCAAAAATGCATACGATTAATGACCGCAAAATCCAAATCCATGATATTTTAGGAGATTTAATTTTTAATTGAATTTAATTTCATAAGCCCAAAAAAGGCGCGTCTCTTTGGGTCTGCAGAGCATGTGAGACTGTCTGTTTTGACAGATTTTGTGCACACAGAACGAAACAGGCAAACAGCAGAAAATTTTCCACTACTCAATTAATCGCGAATGTTTGGCTATATTGGCAGATACAAAAAAGGGTAAAAGGAAGAAAATAATAGAAAAAAGTGACACTTAATATGCTTGAGTGACTGTTAATATACCTGGGCAGCCGGCCCAAGTAAAGTGGAAAATAGAGAAGTGAAAATAGAGCTTTCAGCTTCAGTAAAAACACTTGACCAAATAATTTTTGATATATAATTTTTACAAAAGTAAATAATGTTCAATGAGGCTGCATTTATTTTATCATAACACAATAAAACCAGTAGTATGTAACAGTAAAATGCTGTTAACTTAGCAACTAACTAAAGAAATTATATTACATGCATATTACCTGAATTCTTTTTCATTTTAAAATATGTCTTGGCAAATAAGTCGACCTTTTTTAATAAAATAAACTAAACTAAACTAAAATAAAATAAAATAAAATAAAATAAAATAAAATAAAATAAAATAAAATAAAATAAAATAATTTAAATTAAAATTAATCAATAAATAATAAAATGGGCGACGCAGTGGCGCTGTAGGTAGTGCTGTCGCCTCACAGCAAGAAGGTCGCTGGTTCGAGCCTCGGCTGGTTCAGTTGGCATTTCTCTGTGGAGTCCCCACAGTCCAAAGACACACAGGTACAGGTGAATTGGGTAGGCTAAAATTGTCCATAGTGTATGTGTGTGAATGAGTGTGAATTGTGTTTCCCAGGGATCGGTTGCAGCTGGAAAGGCATCCGCTAAATAAAACATATGCTGGATAAGGATAAGTTGGCGGTTCATTCCGCTGTGGCGACCCCGGAATAATAAAGGGACTAAGCTGAAAATTAAAGAATGAATAAAATAAATAATAATGTAAAAATAATATTAAAATTAAAAAATTAAAAATTAAATAAAATAAATAAAAATAAAATAAAAATGTAAAAAAATAAATAATAAAATAAAAACATAAATTAAATACACGTAATTAAAATAAAATAAAGATAAAATTAAAATATAAAAAAATTAAATAAAAATAAAATTAAATAAAATAAAAATGTAAACTAAACACATAAATTAAATAAATGTAGTTTAAATAAAATAAAAGTAAAATAATAATGTAAAAATAAAATAAAATAAAAACATGAAATAAATTAATGTAATTTAAATAAAATAATAATAATGTTTTAACAAATGCTACTTGGTTTCAAAGTTTTGATAAATTTTTCAGAAAAAGAACAACATTTTTGTAATTTTGTGGTTTGACATTCCTCATCCTAATAAAATACACTTAAAACAGCATCAAAAAGCCACGCAGATTTTGTACAACATGAGGCCAAAGAAATAATGCCAAGATCACCCTAAATCCTCACCCCTTTGCCCTCAGCAAAGGCCAAATTAATAAGTGCAGACACTTTCCAAAGCGTCCACTGGGTTTTATTTATAAACTGTGAGGTATAGACAGTTTATCTAAGCGCTCTGTGGGGTTTTCCCCGGTTAAGCCAAGTTCTTAGTGTGCGCGACAATACCAGCCTTCATGCAGCACTAATCTAGTCTCCTGGGCCCAGAGGCCTCATGACTTTGAAGCCATTGGAAATGTCCCACTAGTCCGGCATAAAGAGCCCCTTTATCTGTGCCAGGTTCAAAGCAGTAGTGATCTATGAATGCCCGAGCACCTCCTGCATTATCAAAGGTGTGACTGGACACAAGTGGGCTGATTGTTAATGCTTTTTCATGCTCTTAGGAAACAGAGAGGAGAGGTGAAAGCAAGACTCCCTCGAGCTGTGTTTCTGGCTCAACCCGCTTGCTGAATGGACCATTTTCACATTTCCGGGTTAATAGAAGAGTACAACTTTTTTTTACAATCCTATTTGCTGTAATAATAAAAGAAAAATGTAACAATTGTTTTATCAAGACTTTCAGAAAGATAAAAAAATGAGTGAGACTGATAACGGCAGCCAGAAGAGAGAACAACGCCAAATTCACTGTCCTGCCCCATAGACGCTGCATTAGAAACACCTCACATAATAGTTATTTATTATATGATGTAAAGTTGATATTAGGTATGCTCCAATCGATATCGGCCGATAATCCCATTTAATGACTCAATCGGACTTGCTGATTTGGCTGATCTCATGAACTGATCGCAAGTGTTTGTTTGAATTTACCGGGTTACACATAAAGAAGCTACAACACATGATAACTAAAATACATACAAATGCAGATCGACCTCTGTTTATACAGTTTATTGGTGCGACTCGCACAAGTGATGGTCTCTTTGTCGCAACCATTGTATATCCCACTGCAAAAAATGCTTTTCTTACTTAGATTTTTTTGTCTTGTTTCTAGTCCAAATATCTTAAAATTTCTAAATCAAGAAGAGTTTTCTAGACAAGCAAAACATATTGTCTTGTTTTGAGAAATAATATGCCAATATTAGGTGAGTTTTTCCTTAAAACAAGCAAAATAATCTGCCAATGGGGTAAGCAAAATAATCTTACGTCATAAGAAAAAACAAGATTAATTTGCTCACCCCATTGGCAGATTATTTTGCTTGTTTTAAGTAAAAACTCACTTAATTTTGGCATATTATTTCTTAAAACAAGACAATATGTTTTGCTTGTTTAGAAAATGCTTCTGGATATAAGAAATTGTAGATATTTAGACTAGAAACAAGAAAAAAAAATCTAAGCAAGAAAAGCTATTTTTTGCAGTGTGTTTTGAGCAGCTGTGTACGAGCAGAGCGATCGCCCCTATCTAGTGTCTCATCAAAATGTGTGACCTCTCCCAGAAGCTTCGCGAGTCCCCCACATATTCATACCGGCTCCGTGACGACCGCAAATTAGTTAAAAGAGTGAATGAGCAAGAGATTAGATAGCGAGAGGCATGTTTAAAGGATTATATACAACATATTTTATTTATTCTCTTAGGTAAAGAGAGATCTTCACTTAAGTACACTCTCAGAAATAAAGGTATGGGAGCTGGTGTGGTACATTTTCAAAAGATACAAATTTGTAACTAAAAGGTCCAAAAATAATGCCTCAAGGGTGCATATTAGTACCTAAAAAGCACAAAAGTGTTCCCCTTAAAACTTTTAGGTACTAATATATGCTTTCGAGGTACAAATATGAATCCTTTAAGTACAAATTTTTACCTTCTGAAAAGGTACCACACCAGCTCGCGTACATTTATTTCTGAGAGTGTATCGTACTTAGAGGGGAAATGTGCTTAATGCATTGTACAGCTTAAAGCAGAGGTCAGCATTCCCACAGCTGAACCGCGGGAGCCGCGGGACCCGACCAGATTTCTGCGGCGCACGAATACATTTCCGAATAAAGCGCGGGAGCGGTCGGTAACTGGTTTAATTTTGGACGGGAGTGGGCAGTTTAACAATATCACTCCCGACTCCCGAGCGAGCAAGCACGCGTATGTATGTGTGTGAATGAGACAGCATTGCCTTTAGCTTGTTTGTTGCTGTCCAAAAGTATTCATACCCCTGGCAAATTCTGACTTAAAGTAACATTTATTCAACCAGCAAGTTTTTTTTTTTTTTTTTTTTGACCGGAAATGACACAAGCTTCTCCTGAATGATGTTAAGATGATATGCAGGGGGCATTATTGAGAATTTTTTTAATCAGATTTTATCAAAATTGACTCTATATATAGAATTGGCTTGACTGTGTGTATACAGTAAATATATATATATATATATATATATATATATATATATATATATATATATATATATATAAATATGTGTGTGTGTGTGTGTGTGTGTGTGTGTGTGTGTGAGAGAATGAGAGAGAGAGCAAGATGCTGTCTGTGTGTGTGTCACTTGCTTGTTCTTATGTGTGTGTGTGTGTGTGTGTGTGTGTGTGTGTGTGTGTGTGTGTGTGTGTGTGTGTGTGTGTGTGTGTGTGTGTGTGTGTTTATACAGACAGCTTGTTATAGGCTGTCTGTACACTGTATAGCTGGGTGGTTTTCAGTTTTGTTCTCCCCCCAGTTCGTTAACGGCAACGGGCGCGGCGGGTAGAAAACGGGGCGGTTCGGGCAGCGGGACAAAAAATGCTGAATATAAGCGGGAGCGGTCGGGTTCAGGCTAAAACCTGGCGGATGTGGGCGGGTGCGGGCGGGAGCGGGATTCAAAATTTTGATCCGCACAGATCTCTAGCTTACAAGAAATTGGTACTTGGTATCGGCTGCAAAAGTCCTGATCGGAGCATTCCTAGTTGATATAATACAGACTTAAAGATTTTTCACTTCTTAGGGCATAGAAGTGAAAGATTTTCCTAAAGATAGGATGTGCATAATTATTTATTCCCTACTGTAATAAGTTCAGCCAAAACTAGAAACAATACACAAAAATACTGATTATAAATGTATTATTTAAATAGTAACAGCTTACATCAACAGCTAAAATTATAATATAATATAAAGCAAAATATTATAAGAAAATCCTTACTTAAACTCAAGCTAAAGTACAAAGATTGCTAAAACTATTATGAATTATTTTTGGAAATAAAATGAAATATAAAATGGTGCCTTGGCAGTTAAATTAATTTACATAAATAAATAAATAAATAAATAAATAAATATAAAATAAAATAAAATAAAATAAAATAAAATAAAATAAATAAAATAAAATAAAATAAAATAAAATAAAATAAAATAAAATAAAATAAAATAAAATAAATTACTGGAACTAAAACTATAACAAATAATTATAGGTCATAAGATTTTATTAAATATTGGAATAAAAGGTTTAAAGGAATTACCTTGGCAATACATTTGAGTAAATATGTAAATAATCGTCTTTGTTAATAAAATTAAATGGATTCTGAAAATAATTCACAAAACAATTATCAATAAATAATTGATTATAAAAATAAAGAAATAAAAAATAACATTATATAATTATTTAATTTAGTTATATTTAATTTACTAAAATTAAAACTAGAAGAAGTTGCCTTGCCTTCAATAAATTTAAGTAAATATGTAAATAAACATTTTTGATAATAAAATTAAATAGAGCCTTAAACTAATTCACAAAACTCGAGTCTCATTTACACTTTGCAAGCTATTTGTATGTTGCTCAGATCTGCTGTCAATGTAGAGCGCTACAAAGCAAGCTAATGTTATTCAAATAGTGTATTTGGAACACTTTTGTAAAGTAGAATTAGAAGAATTTTCTTGGAATATTTTAGAACATTCTTGATGAATGTTCTCATGATGTTCCCATGATGTTGATGGCTAAACGTTTTTAAAACATTAATGTAATGTGAATGAAATGTTCTAATAATTTTAAATATACAGTTCTGAGAACATTAACATAGCATGAGATTGAAACGCTAGAAAAACAGAATTTTATAGCAAAATAATATCAATACATCATCTAAAAAAACTGGACATAATAATGTTATATAACCTAATGTAAACATAAAGGGAATTAATTCATTTATTTTTCTTCGGCTTAGTCCCTTATTTATCAGGGGTTGCCACAGTGGAATAAACCGGCAACTATTCTGCCATGTTTTATGCAGCGGATGCCCTTCCAGCCGCAACCCAGTACTGGGAAACACCCATACATTCTTGTTTTAGTTAATTCAATTCACCTACATCGCATGTCTTTGGACTGTGGGGGAAACCGGAGCACCTGGAGGAAACACACGCCAACATGTGGAGAACATGCAAACTCCACACAGAATTGCCAACTGACCCAGCCAGGACTCAAACCAGCGACCTTCTTGCTGTGAGGTGACAGTGTTAACCACTGAACCACCCAAGCTTTCTTTAATAATTCTGACTCACCCAGCCACTGGATGGACCACTATGGATCTGGGGTTGTTAAGGTTGCGTACGATGGCTCGTCTGGATTTATCCACCACCTTCATCACAGAAATACTCCTGTAACGTGGATCCGTCCAGTATAAGTTCTTCGATATCCAATCATATGCCAGATCTTCCACTCCGTCCACCCGATTGGCTGCCAAAACCTCTCGACCTGTAGCGAATACAGTAAAGAAGACAAAGATGAGACTCAAATAATAATAATGACAAAAAAAATAACATGTAGACCCTGATCACTTGACCCTGATCATTTAAAAGGGATAGTTCACCATAATAATCTTTCGTCATCATTTACTCAAGCGGTTCTAAACTTCTACTGGACACAATACAAGATATTCTGAAGAATATAAAAAAAGGGCAGCCATTGACATCCATAGCTGTAACTAAACACTATGGAAGTCAATGGCTGCTTTTTCCAACATTCTTCAGTATATTTTTGCTTTTATTCATCAGAAGAAAGAAACTCAAAGGTTGGATTTTTTCAGAATTTAGCAGAATTTTCATTTTTGGGTAAACTATCCATTTAAGTATAGTTAGAGGCATGTCAGAGCAAGAGTTATGATTAAATCTAAATTACTTTAATCACTTTTATGAGGCTTGGTGTAGCTGACGCTGATCGGTCAGCTTGTATTTTTTTGGTTGTTTATTGTTTTTGTATTTCATTATTTAAAAGCGTACTTGGTTTATGTTTATGTTATAAATTTCCTTGTTTCCGGGTTGGCTTGAGTCGGAGGTCACATGATCTTTCTTGATTGATTTAAACTGCGAGAGTTTGTATGGACAGGATAGTGAGATCTCAATGCAGGCACCTGTTGGGCGCTCCTGCTTATTCTACTGCTGGTTATCAGGCCAACACTGTAAATGAAACCTTCTATAATTAATTGTTTATTTTTGATGTACTTTTGATTGTGTTTGTGTAAAACATTTGGATTGTTTGTTTGTTTATCCTTTAGTTTTCACGTTGTTCAATAAATGAAATGTAAGGACATTAGTATTTGGAAGAGAGAACTGTTTTAATAACCAGCAGGTAGCTATACTTGGGATGTGTGATATTGACACTTCATTACATCTCAGTTACTTTTCATTGATAATATTATCAATATCATTATCTATAGTGATCCTCAACCACCAGGCCGCCATAAACCGGTACCGATCAGTGGATCAATTGCTATCGGCCTGCACAAGAAATCATTTATTACATATGTTTTATTTATTATCTGAGTCTGAACGATCTTTTATTTTGAAAAATGACCGTATTCTCTCAGTTACATCTCGGTCACTTAAGCCCTGATTTAAATTGAGTTAGAAACAGACGTCTTTGGAAAGTTTCTAAGGGAAAAAGGCCCAGTGATGAACACGTGGACTGCCAAGGAATAAATCACAACCCATTTATCAACAAATCAGGTGAATCCAGCATGTCTGTGCAAAAAGATCAGCTGCTGGAGATCACAAATGATGGCGGCCTTTTAGGGGTCGTTTGCATATCGCTTTTCTAGAAAATGTGATTTTTATTTTTAATAAATTTGCAACAATTTCAAAAACTCTTTTTTCCACATTGTCATTATGGGGTAATAAGTGTAGAATTTTGAGGAAAAAAATTATTTAATCCGTTTTGGAATTCAATTCAATTCAATTCACGTTTATTTGTATAGTGCTTTTACAATGTAGATTGTGTCAAAGCAGCTGTCAGTTCAGTTCAGTTCTCAGTGTTTAAGTTCAGTTCAGTTTAGCTCAGTTCAGTGTGGTTTAATAATCCCAACTGAGAGTCCAAACACTGAAGAGCAAATCCATCAATGCGCCAAAATAAGGCTGTAAAATTAAAAAAATGCGGAAAAAGTGAAGCGCTGTAACTAGCACTCTAAGCACTCTATATGTGGCACTGTAAAAAACACAGACAGAGCCACAAGATACAGTAAAATCACAGAAGAATGCAGTGAGAATGAGCATGAAGTCATTCTTCTTCTTCTGCACGCTAAGTACAGACATAAACAGGACACTGTGGTGGATTTCAAAACATTTGGTTGTCTAGTTGATACACCATTCAATTCTTGTATAATAGCCATTCATTTAATTAAATATGAATGAATAATAATATAATAGCCATCAGCTTAATTCAATAATATTATATAATAGCCATCAGCTTTTCTAATGTATGCTATTATTCGTTATATCCTCTGTAATTAATTACAAATCATATTACTAACAGTTTCAACTGTTTGTTTAGAATAAAACAGCTCCAATTGAACAGATTAAGGGTGCTTTCACACCTGTGAATCGATTCAGTTGTTCCGAAACAGAGATTACAATTATTACATTGTTGCTCTTTGCTCTTGGAGCGGTTCGCTTTCACATTGCAAAGTTTCTAATCGGACCAAAAGAGCTAAAAACAAGTCACGTGCGAGTAAACTCTCCTTACATTGGTCAGAGTGTCAGGGTTTATTTTGCAGCGTCCCGCTCAGCTGTCAGGAGAGGTGGTGGTTTGGTGGTGATTGACAGGGTGCGCGCACGACGTGTCTGAGGAGAGACGCGGTGGGGAGGGGTGAGAAGGGTGCGCGACAATGCCTATTTGAGGAATGGGAGGGAGACGCGAGATTACCGGGAGATCATCACTCGTTTGCGGGCATTCGGTGACTCGCGAAACTTCCCGCCATACTCATAATTCTCTCTTCATATAGCCGTATGCCTATTACATATCCATAAAACACTGTGAGATCGGATTGGATCGCTTTCTCACTGCAATCGAACCGCTCCAGGGTTCGTTTCAATCGAGCCGAGACCACCTCATTCAAGCGATCTCGGAGCGATTACTTTGGCGCAGAACAGAGTGCGATTGCCCTGTTCACATATGCCAAACGAACCGCGCTAACTGGGCAAACGAGACACGTTCCGAAACAAAAGTGTAGGTGTGAAAGCACCCTAAGTAATTTGGGGTATTTTTTTTTTTGAGGGGGGGGGGTCTTTTTTTACATTCCAATGTTTGTTCGGCATGGTCTAATGTAATGTAGTGCTAACAACACTGTAAACAGCTGTAAACAGTGCCTGCAGCACAGCACTGTATTTGGCTATTGCTGTTGTTGTTACCGGTTGCTACATTCAGGGTTCTTCCTTCTTCTTCTGTTCACGTGGTATGGTTACATCGTCATTAACAGTAAGTAGCATTTTGCCTATCTACATGGCTACATTATGAGCTGCATTTTGAGATTTTTCCACTCTGTAACCCATTTTTCAAAAAGTTTATTTCAAGGCACTGACAATGCCAGTGTCGTGTGGATGAAAAGCTGAAACGTCATTGAGCTTTTGCAAACTGACCAAATGCAAAACAAATGAGAAAAAACATCATGCAAAGAAAAATTGACTTCGCACTGAATCATTAAAGCACACTGCTTCATTCTGGTGAGCAAAACCGGTGTCTTTTTCTTTTATATGAACCAAAGGTGATGAACGGTCTATATTTTTTGGTGTTGAGTGGAGAGGAGGAAGGTATTGGTGTCCTGGATTGATTTTAGAAATGTAGTCCAACACCAGTGAACACATTATCTCATGTCGTTGGCCTTTTGAAAGCAGCTGATAGGTGAAATGTGTTGTTGGCACACAGCAAGCATCCCGAGGGCTGAATGGAGTATTCACTGAGTATCAGTTTCTCAATTTATCTGCCTACAAGTCAAGGACATTTCATCAACCAGCACGCTGATTTTGGCCTTTTTTTTAGACCAGAAAGAGGATTGAAATAAGACCAGCTGATCAGAGATAAATGTGTATGTGTAATGTGATATAAATGTATATATGCAGCCAAGCCCAAAAGTATTCATACCCCTGGAAATTCTGACTTAAACTTTTATTCAACCAGCAAGTTTTTTTTTTTTTTTTTTTTTTTTTGACCGGAAATGACACAAGCTTCTCCTAAATGATGTTAAGATGATGTGCAGGGGGCATCATTGAGAATTTTTTTTATCATATTTTATCAAAATTTTATCAAAAATTTTATCAAAAATTTTATCAAAAATGTATCATTACTATTTTATCAAAATAGTCAATTTTATAAAAATGGACTATATTTATAGAATTGGCTAGACTGTGTGTATGTATACACACAGTCAAGCCTTGTGTGTATGTACACACACACACATGTACATACACACACAGAGTTATCTTGTGTTGTCTCTTTGTGTCATGTGCTCTCCTGTCTATTTTCTAGTCCCACCCTCCTTGTTAACCCATTATCAGTTAATTATGTTCATCTGTTTGTGTGTTAATTTCCTACAGTTTATAAACCCCTCATGTCTGCTGTCCTGTGCCAGTTCGTCATCACATGTTGTTGCTTGAAGTCTTGTCCTGTCGTGTTCCCAGTTCTGATCCTTGCCAGCCTGCCCAGTCCAATTTGTTTGTGTATGTATTTGTTTTGTTAATCTTTTCCCCCTAGAGGTAGTTTATTTTGCATTTTATTTTATTGTTTATTATTTAATAAATTCCCCATTTACCTGTACTTGAGTCCTCGCACCTTTTTCCCCATTTCCCCTCACCAACCCTGACATTAAGCTTATTGACCGGGCGGGAGCCCTGGCTCAAATATCTCCGAGCTCAGGGTTCTTTCCCGGGACAGCATGCCAAACCTGCTATAAATACTAAGAATATCTAAGTGGGAACCTTTAAATTGTGTTGTGTCAGCTCATTTTACAGAGGTAGTTTGAACAAGCAGCAGTAATCACTTTTTGAGTGTAAGAAATCAATAAGTATACAGTACATTTGTGTAAAAATATCATCTATATAATTTATATATGACTATCTACATGTATACACACACAAAAAAATACACATTGCTGAAATATGTAAACAAAAAAATAGCAATTCTTACCAGTTCCATCAACT
Source organism: Danio rerio (assembly GCF_052040795.2). Classification (NCBI taxonomy): domain Eukaryota; kingdom Metazoa; phylum Chordata; class Actinopteri; order Cypriniformes; family Danionidae; genus Danio; species Danio rerio. The sequence goes on along the minus strand of NC_141029.1, from coordinate 50,456,720 downwards.
TTCTGTTTGTAGATGATGTCTTTTACTGTATCAGAGAAGAATATTGAATTATCCTCAGCACTGAAGTCCACTCCCACAAAATAAGACGGCGTTCCTGTGATGGGCAGAATGATGTCCTCCTGTGTGGACAGATTGAAGGGGATTCCTCGGACCGCCAGCTGACTGGAGAACAGCAGAAACTGCCTTACAGCTGAAGGAGACACAATGCAACACACACTGTAAAACTGCAGGGTTCCACACAATTCATTTATGTCGTCCCAACACAAATTGATTAAGTTAACTAATTTATGTGGATTGAACATTAAAAAATTAAGTTATCCTAATATAATATCAAGAATTGTGTTGTTTTGGCTTATTTTAAATAAAAAGGAGCAAAAATATATATTTTTGAGTGCAATGATTGGAATGAATGCCAACAATTAAATGCTGATAATCCTTTAAATCCACTCTTATTGCGTGGAGAAGCAGAACAAGACATCGGTTTGTGTTGTGTTATTTGCTCTGCTGTTTGTTGTGTTTATATTGTGCTTGTTGTTGTTTGTGGGTATTTAAGTGGGTCTGTTAAATTGTTTATTTACAATCTCACTGGATTTTTATTATTACATCATGTCATACAGGTGACAATAGCTACTGAAGTATTAAGGTTAATTAATCGAGTAATAATCATTGATTTAACAATTGGTGGGCAAACTTTTTAGACTCGAGGACCACATCAAGTTTTACAAACCAAGTGAAGGGCCAGATGTCAAATTCTTCAGAAAATAACGTTTATTTATAATGGCAGTATGCATTGAACATGTAGAATCGGACAGAAACATGTAACACAATATATTTTTTAATATTATTAAGTCAAATTGTGTAATGCGTGCAGAGATTGTGGTTATGGCATAAGTTAAAAAATGTAATTGTGATCTGTCTTACCAACGCATCTCTTGCCGTCAGCGTGCAGATCATAACCCATTCGGCAGCGGCAGCGATATCCCAGACCACCGTTATCAGTTCTGTGACTCAGAACGCAGATGTGCTCACAGCCCCCTCGATCAGCACCGCACGGGTTACTGACTGTACATCACAAAAACATACATGATTAGAGAACATCATGCATGTCTGTTTTGTCATAAACAGCGTTGAAGTCTCTCCTTGGTGCAATGATTGATTGACAGGTATCAATCAATGTTCTGGATTAAACAGGACACAGTAAATGCACAGTATGCAATTTTCACCAATACAGGGTGTGTATTCACAATAAACATAGGAATAGTTTGATGATGGTATGACTGAGTGTGGAATCATGGGAGTTGTGGTCATCATAACATCCTATGATCTATGGTTGATTTTCAGATATATTGATTTAAAAAAAATTCTACATTTTGCTTTTAGAGGTGCTGTATGTAAGTTTTTGACTCTTCTAAAGAATAAAAATACCATAATATGTTTGCAGATATTAAAGAAACAGGGTAAGTAAACATTCTTGTTTATCTGAAAAACTATGCTAGAGTCAGATACATGACTTTACATGTGCGTTCTGTAAGACTTCTGTCTTTGTTTTGGTCTGTTTAACCCGCCCAATGTCAGTTTAGCCAATTATATTTCAGCACTCCGGGTTGCTTTGGTGGAAAAAGCATGTATTTGATTCATTCAGTCAGGAAGGCTCTCAGAGCATGCGTCCGTGACCTAAATGCGACCTCCAATGGACGGTAGCAGACTCCAAAATAAGACGCAGGGTACCACATGCAGTGGTTATTAATTAGCAAATAATATAATTGTTACAAACGTAAACATTAGGTGAGCAGGTTACATTGTAACACCGTGTCCCACTCTACGCGACAAGATTTGCAGTGATAAGCAATTTGGCTGTTTGCACCAGACGAAACCTGACAGAAACATTAAAATACAGCCATTCAAAAGCGCAGAATAGTGCACACACTGCACTCCAACGAAATGATAATTTATACATATTAAACCTCTTTAACATTATTAAATGTAGACGCTGAATCGTTCATAGTTCTGTAGTTCAATTTCATTCATTCATTCATTTTCTTGTCGGCTTAGTCCTTTTACTAATCCGTGGTCGCCAGAGCGGAATGAACCGACCAACTTATCCAGCACATTTTTACGCAGCGGATGCCCTTCCAGCCGCAACCCATCTCTGGGAAACATCCACACACACACTCATACACTACGGAAAATTTAGCGTACCCAATTCACCTGTACCACAGGTTTTTGGATTGTGGGGGAAACCTGAGCACCCTGAGGAAACCCACACGAACGCAGGGAGAACATGCGAACTCCATACAGAACACAGAGGCTCGAACCAGCGACCCAGCGACCTTCTTGCTGTGAGGTGACAGCACTACCTACTGAGCCACTGCGTCGCCCTGTAGTTCAATTTCAAACGGCTTATTTTATTTTCAAGATCTGAAGTGAACTATCTGCTACTATCTGCTGGGTGTCAAACTTACAAACTGCACCTTTAACTAAATATTTACACTACCCATGCCATCACACTGCACATATTATGTATATCCTAATGCATAAATACAAACAAATACACTATATATGAAAATTAATCTGAGAAAACATATGGTTTTAACATTAGACACTTGTGTTGTTTCTGTAAGTGTACTTTTATTATGTACTTTTGTCATTTTATTTTGTTACATTAAATTTTCCATCTCACATTTCAAATCAGCTTCATCAATAAACTAAAATAATTAATAGTTTCAGTTTAAGTTAACAATTGCTGGTCTTAATAAGATTTTTTTTCTTTCCTTTTTTAACATCTAAAACCAAAACAACATTTAAAGGGATAGTTTACCCAACAATTTAAATTCTGGCATAATTTACTCTCCCTCTACTCTTTCCAAAACTCTTTAAGTTTCTTAATTGTCATTAACACAAAAGAGGATATTTTGAAGAGTGTTTACAATTCCATTAACCTTCATAGTAATTTTTATTACTATGGATTTCAATGGCTACCGGTTTCCAACATTCTTCAAAATATCTTTTTCAACAGAAAAAGAAACTCTTTAAGGTTTGAAATCACTTCAGGGTGAGTCAAATTTCTTTTTTTTATTGTGTGGCACAAGTACTTTCACAGCTACTTACCAAATGGCTGTTTGTATGAATGTACAACGGTCAGGCCATATGGTCTCTGTGTGGTCCTGTAGAGCTCTTGTGGGTTGCTGTCGCTGTATTTATTAGCCTTCATGACAGCCATCTTAGTCCAGTCAGTGTAATAAACTGAATGCTCAAACAGAGTAATGCCAAACGGATGAGGAATCACAGAACCACCATGAACTACTGTTTTCCTATAAAATTGAAATCAGAGTTCAATAAAAACACACCTTCAGCAAATGTGTATGCATTTTCAATTGAAACTTGAAAGGGTCCCTGCTGAAAAATCCAGCTTAAACCAGCCTAGGCTGGTTGGCTGGTTTTAGCTGGTCGACCAGCCTGGTCTTGGAGGGGTTTTGGCCATTTCCAGCCTGGTCTTAGCTGGTCAGGCTGGAAAATGACCAGCCAAATCCAGCTAAAACCAGCCTGGTTTAAGCTGGATATAGCTGGTTTTGGCTGGACTCCCAGCTTGGCTAGGCTGGTCAAGCTGGTTTTAGCTGGTCATCTCCCAGCCTGACCAGCTAAGACCAGGCTGGAAATGGCTGGAAACTAGCCTGGAAGTGGCCAAAACCCCTCTAAAACCAGACTGTTCAACCAGCTAAAAGCAGCCAACCAGCTTTGGCTGGTTTAAGCTGGATTTTTCAGCAGGGGTTAGATCATCCAAAAAGAAAAAATTCTGTTATTAATTACTCATCCTCATGTTACAATCCCCAGACCTTTGTCTCCTTATCCTCTACAAACAGCAACAGTCCAGAGATGTTCAAAGTACAGAAAAGGGATCGAAAACATTGTCAAAATATTCCATGTGACTTCAGTGATTCAATTGCAATTATACAAAGCTCCAAGAACCGTTTTGAGCACAAAACCGGTAAAAACTATTTTGTTTGTGTTACGATAACCAACGATTGTTCTCCACAGATCGCTGGTTCTCACACAACAAACCATGGACTACACTTCCACCTTCTCTTGGACTACACATTCATACATGCTCTCCGGTCACACTCACACATGCTCACTCATCTAGACTGATTACATTCTCACCACCTGAGTCTTGTCAAAGACTGATTGCACTCTCTACTTAAGCCACTCATTCACTCATCCAGTTTGAAGAGTCTTGTTCGCTATCAGTGACATTACAAAATGTTTCTCCTTGTCTTGTTTCTCCATGTTTAGACCCTAGCCTTGTTTATCCTTGTTCTCCTGTTTAGCCGCCCGCCTTACGACCTATAGCCCGCTGTACGATTACGATTCTGGACCGCCTGCATAGACCCGTTTGCACCTGTTTGATCATTGCTTGCCTGACGCTGAATAAACCTGCATTGTGGATCTTACCTTCTGTGTGAGTGTCGTTCCCCGGCGTTACAGTTTGCTTATGTCTTCTCTCCTGAACATCAGGGTGCCCATTTATGCAACCCAGGCTCATTACGGATATGTACTGAGGTCTACATTTTTGGGGACAGCAAAATACATAACCGGAGGTACGTCTCCTTGCAGTTTTTGTATTTGAAAATGCACCAGAGGCCGCTGTGTATACTTTTTTGATGATCTCAAATTTCTCTCGCGTGTCCTATTCTCTACTGAATCCACCTGAGGGCACAATATACACTTCAACCGTCCAGGCCACCTTGATGTGGACTGACTGATAGACCCACCGACCCCCGTCCCTAAACCCAACCGATAGTGTTTTCAAAAGCAATTTAGACAAAAGAAAATCCGTCAGAGCCACATGATTATACCACTTTTTAAGCCTGTTGTTTATTTTTTTGTTTAACTTGGTTTCTGGAACCGTTTTTCAAACACCATTGTCACTGTCAACTCCACTCCACATCCCATAGCATTCGTTTTACAAACGAAATGGAGCCAGACGTACCTTTGTGTACATATTTCGTGTTCTCCATAAATGTAGACAGGGATACGTATCCACAATGAGCATGTGTTGCATTTATGCTAGTGTGGTGTGCTGCTGACTGGCAATACATTATACTGCCCATAGTAAATATGCACCCTGATGACCTGACACGAGAGTGAAGATATAAGCATACAAGTCATATTTACAGTTTTTTTAGTGCACAAAAGTGTTCTTGGAGCTTCGTATGATTACAATTGAACTACTTTAGTAACATGGACTGTTCTGAACATCTCGGGACCATTGCTGTATATAGAGTTAGGTCCAGGACAGACCTCCCAGATTTCATCTAAAATATATTAATTGGTGTTGTGAATGTGAATAAAGGACTAACAAAATGTTCTTTTTTGAGTGAACCAACCCTTTAATGCAACACATACCTGTGGAGCCCATCATAAGTTGTGGTTTCGATGTAATCATATCGACTGTCCACCCAATACACTCTTTTGGCCTCGAGGTCCAGAGTGATTCCTGCAGGCCAGCCGAGTTTGGTCCTGATGATCCCATAGCGATTGGTGCCGTCCATGTAGGCTCTTTCCAAACCTGGCTCTCCATTCAGAGTGTCCCAGTCAGAGAAGAAAAGATACCTGAACTCAAACACAACAACTTCACTGTCACAATATGATCTTTTAAGAGCACATTTAACCCTCATAATGCACCCATTTTTCAGATTTTAATAGGAGCAGTGTAAAAACTACAATTTTTACGTTGAGATACGTTGAGGTTTATGAAGGCATGTATGGAGAGCCTGTAAATGTTAAGTGAAGTTTATTCATAAACTAATTTCGAGAGGATCACGTGCTTATGATTTATCACGGCCGGTCTCGCATTTGTTAATCACTATCTTCCAATCATATGAGCCCTAAGCTACTATAAATAGCCACAGTTTTCAGTTCACTTTATCTTCGTTTGGAAGAAACCCCCCTCCTTCCCTATTCTCCTCCTTTACCTCTGATTGGGCGGCACGGCGGCCCAGTGGTTAGCACTGTGAGCCCCACAGCAAGAACACTGCCAGCCCTGGTTCCACAGGACCGGTGGGTGTTTCTGTGAGAAGTTTGTATGTTCTCCCCGTGTCCGCGTGGGTTTTCCCCGGGTTCTGCGGTTTCCTCCCACCATCCAAAGACATTCAACATACATAACAATCAAGCATTTGTCTAACCCCTTGTGTTCCCTTACCTACCGCAGCAGGGGAGTTCTGAGATCCACCGAGCTCAGGCTCCCCTCTCACTCTGCCAACGGGAGGAAGCCCCAGGCTCGAGGAGCCCTTGAGCTCGGGGCTCTCTCCCGGGACAGCAGGCCAAACAAGCTTTTATAAATCATCAGCTAAGTGTGAACTCTTGAAAAATACTCATATATTATAGATGTTTCAGATTAGATTGCTGTTAGAAAATTTTTGTAAACTATATTTCTTCTTTTCACCATTTTTAATACACTTTTAATACTGAAGTTTATTGATAAACATGTATTTATGAAACTATGAATTTTTATTTGTTCATTCAGTCATTTTTATTATTTAGGGGTCGCCACAGCAGAATGAACCACCAACTTTATGAAACTATAATGCGATGTTCACACCAGACGCGTAACGCGTAGATAAATTGCACTATTCGCGCGTAAGTAGACGCGTAAACAAAAAAATCCGCTTCATTCGCGTGTAAAATTCAACTGTACAACAGATGCGGATTCGCGTGATGGGCAGGGCTTCTGTCTGCCCGGTGACTATAGCTTAATTGCTAAATGGCTAACATGGATTTTCTTGAGAGAATAACTGTGTTTATGTGCTTTATGAAGGCTGAAAAACAGTGTTGATTCGTTTGGAGCAGTGTTTGAGTCCACCAGATCCTTTCAGAGGTGCACCCAACACTGTGAGCTCATAAACTCCTCCAGAAACCCCCCGGGACACCAACAACAGGTGCTACGTCATTATCAAGCCCCCACAAGAGCAAGCTCCTGACTGGTTAATGTGCTGCATTATTCGCACGTTAAGTGCGTCAAATGTGCAAATGTCTATTCGAGCGTTTGCATTGACTTAACATGTAAATCACTCGCTTGACACTTCTTCCACTTCTGGTGTGAACACAGCATAAGAAAGTAAATGTTTATGCCATTGAAAATCAATTTTCATTAACATTTATGCAGTTTTGATGTTTTTATTTAGAATATTTTTTTGTTTAGTTTTTAAGCATTCAGGATTTAATAGGTCAAAGCAATATTATAATAGCACTATAATAACAGCAATAAATATTTAGATTGAGGGCATCGTTTTGGAGCTGTGCATTTACAGCATTAAGGACCTGTAGGTCTCAAAAATAAATATAGGGCGTCACACACCGAATGCGTTTCCCAGAGATGAAAACGGAAGCTGTCCGGAAGGTCATCCGCTGCGTAAAAATGTGCTGGATAAGTTGGCGGTTCATTCCGCTGTGGCGACCTCAGGTTAATAAAGGGGCTAAGTCGACAAGAAAATTAATGAATGAATGACACCGGATGCGCCGATCAGCGCCACGACACGACACAGCACGACCATGACTTTTGGAAGTATCGCAAACCAGACGCGCACATTTGCACACTGTTTAAACTGAAACTATTCAGATGGCGGCCTGTGGTGAGGCACAAATATAAACTGTCCTGAGTCATACCTGGGTGCCATGGACAGCCGCTGACTTGCCGTGCCGGTGTGCGTACACTGATAGAAACCGGTTAAGAATTTTAAAAAGCATGGCACTGCCTGGCTTATTTTTTAGCTGTTTCGCAATTTCTAACACACATTTGATAATTAATTTTATTGATAACCATGAATATGCATTGATAAACTATGAGAGCATGAAAATTTTGTACCTTTTTATAATAAGAAATTAATTGTCAAAAAATTTATTTGCATTTACATTCATGTCTTTTTGGTGTTGTTTGTTAACAAAAAAGGTTTGTTTTTAAGCATTCAGGATTTAAAAGGCTAAAAAATGTAATAATAGCAATATAATAACAGCAATAAATATTTTAATTGGGATATCATTTTGTTTTGTGTTCTTATGTTTATAATTTCAACAATGCGTTCTTATAATTCAAACTGTTGTAAATTCTAATCACAATTACTCAATAATATTAAAAAACCCACATATTAAACATTAATTTCTTTGTCATGGTTTCATGTGTACTTTGAAATCTTAGTTGGCATCCAGTTGGCATTTCTGTGTGGAGTTTGCATGTTCTCCCCATGTTGGCGTGGGTTTCCTCCGGGTGGAGTTTCCCCCACAGTCCATGCTGTACATGCTGTATAAGTGAATTGAATTAACTAAATTACCCGTAGTGTATGTGAGTGAATGAGTGTGTATGGGTCTTGATTAATAAAGGGACTAAGTCTAAGGAAAATGAATGAATAAATAAACTAGGAGATAACTTTAAAACATATCCACATGTCCTCCTCATCAATGAGAAGTTCAAATTATGTGTTTTTATCATTTAAACAATGATATATTCTAATAACAATTCATTAATTTTAACAATTTTAATAATAATTATAATAATAATTTTAATTTTAATAATTAAAATTAAATAATAAAAACGCGGTAAATGAGGCAATAATGTAAAAAAAATTTAACAGAACTAAAATATTTCTACATGTCCTCATCAATGAGAAGTTCAAATTAAGTCTGTTTAGTACAATAAAAACTGCAAAAACATTATATAGATATTCCTCTATCCGGGTAAACATCTAAAACAAAAAAGCAACCAACCCTACGTCAAAACATCCCATTATAATGATAAACGCAATTTAGTAGTGTCAAGTTGCAGTAAAAAAATAGAGCAACTTGAAACGAAGGTATTTAAGTATTTACTCAATCGTATTGTCCGCAGTCTGCATCAGGTTCCAGATAAACCCCTCAGGGATCAGAAGGAGATTTTGAAACAAATACCCGACTTTATTTTCAAACACAATCTCTTTTGCGACTCAACTGTACGCTTTAACTGTCGTTTCTCAATTTAGACGGCGGCCACCTGCCTGAACTGCACTATTGGGTTTCCCTGAAGCTCATCTTTGCTTAATTACTTCTGACTAATCCTGTTGGGACTGAAGATGCGAGATGAGATTATGTGGAGGAAGTCGGGATAAGATCTGATGTCTCTCACCCTACGGTCGGGTCGAGCGCGAGTCCTCTTGGGTTTCCCAGGTGCTCTGCGATCAGCGTGACCCGATTGCTGCCGTCCAGGTCCACCATGTCGATCCTGTTGACACTGGCCTCCACTACATACAGCTTATTGTTCACCCAGTCCACGGCCAGGTTTTCGGGATAGTCCACCGACACGTTCAGCACCACCTGCAGACGCGAGCCGTCCATATCCACAGAAAACACCTGTGTGAAGAAAATCAGTAGTGTTTCAGAGTTTAAGATATTTTAAGATCATTATGAATGAAATTTCAGATTTGTACAGAAAACGCTAGTTTTTTTTTCTAATGGCCTGAGGAAAATATTTTTACTTGCTCCATTAAAGTTCTAACTTAGCTATTTCTTTTTCCTTCAGATTAGTGCCTGATTTATCAGGGCTCACCACAGTGTAATGAGCAGCCAACTATTCCAGCTTATGTTTTACGCAGGCGACGCAGTGGCGCAGTGGGTAGCATGTTCGCCTCACAGCAAGAAGGTCGCTGGGTCGCTGGTTCCAGCCTCAGCTCAGTTGGTGTTTCTGTGTGGACTTTGCATGTTCTCCCTGCGTTCTCGTGGGTTTCCTCCGGGTGCTCCGGTTTCCCCCACAGTCCAAAGACATGCGGTACAGGTGAATTGGGTAGGCTAAATTGTCCGTAGTGTATGAGTGTGTGTGTGCATGTTTCCCAGAGATGGGTTGCGGCTGGAAGGGCATCCGCTGCATAAAGACTTGCTGGATAAGTTGGCGGTTCATTCCACTGTGGTGACCCCATATTATTAAAGGGACTAAGCCGACAAGAAACAGAATGAATGAATGAATGTTTTACGCAGCGGATGCCCTTCCAGGTGCAACCCAGTACTGGGAAACACTCACACACACTCATCCACATTAATCCAATTCACTTATAGTGCATGTCTTTGGACTGTTGAGAAAACCCATGCCAACATGGGAAGAACATGCAAACTCCACAAAGAAATACTCCATGCAGAAACTGTCCAAGCCGGGACTCGAACCAGCGACCTTCTTGCTGTGAGGTGACCACTGAGCCACCAGTTTTCAGCATTTCTTTTCTTTAAAAATAAAGACAAGCTTTAAAAATGATGATAAACTATAATAAACAGTGTGTCCAGGTCAGCCAGCGTCCCGCGTTCAGCCAGCGTCCTCACTAGAAAATTATAAATACATGGGGAACTTATGAACAAATGTTATTGTAAGGAAGATAATTAAACCAAATTGGTAAATAAAGTTAAGGGATGGTGAAGTGGCACAGTGGGTAGCGATGTCGCTTCACAGCAAGAAGGTCGCTGTTTCAAGCCTGGTTCAATTGGCATAACTATATGGAGTTTGGATGTTCTTCCCATGTTGGCATGGGTGTCCTCCGGGTGCTCCGGTTTCCCCCACAATCTAAACCAGGGGTCTCAAACTCGCGGCCCGCGGGCCATTTGCGGCCCTCAGTGCAATATTTTGTGGCCCGCGCCGACCGCTGTACTCTGACAGAATCAGCGGAGCGGGGAGAGAGAGCGCTCCCCGCTTCGCTGATTCTATCCGTACACAGCGCGCTTGTCACTCAATGCGCGTTGTCGCGCGCGTTCTGATCAGCTGTGTTATCGCGCGCGTACTCAAGAGCGGTGTTATCGCGTGCCTACTGAAGGGCAGGACCGAGGGTGTGTCACGTTGCGGGGGCACTTTTGATCATTTTGGAAGGCGCTTTCTATGCAAGACTAAAAAGGGCATGTGCTCTGCACAGGTTGAGCCCTATGTGTGCACGTGCCTGCCCTGCATCTTATATATATTGATATTATAGGTAGATACAGACTGGTACAGACTGATGTGACTGGAGTGGGGTGGGGGTGTTTTATATATACATATATACGCCTTTTTTTAGGTGAGGGAATGGAAGTTTTGAGTGAGATCCCCCACTTTTTTCCCTAGGACTTCAATAAGTCAAAGTACAGGTCTAGACTTAATGATGATCATCTTCAATCCATACTGAGGGTCTCAACTGCTTCCGCTCTAAAGCCAAATGTGGTTCAGATTTGTGAGAAGAAGCGCTGTCAAGTCTCTGGCAGCAAGGAGTAGGCAAAAGATGCCATGTTCAGAAGAACTGTTCATAATCTTCACTCAATGTTCTATTAATGTTCAGGACACTTCATGTTCAGAAGAAATAATTAAAACTGTTAATAATGACATTTGAGGACTTTTTTTTGTGAAATCCCTTATGCGGCCCAGCCTCACCCAGACTTTGCCTCCTGCGGCCCCCAGGTAAATTGAGTTTGAGACCCCTGATCTAAACACATGCGCTAAAGGTGAACTGGGTAAGCTAAACTGTCCATAGTATATGTGTGTGAATGAGAGTTTATGGGTGTTTCCCAGTGATGGGTTGCAGCTGGAAGGGCGTCTGCTGCGTAAAACATATGCTGGATAAGTTGGCGGTTCTTTCCGCTGTGGCAACCCCTGATTAATAAAGGGACTAAGCCAAAAAGAAAATGAATGAATGAATTAAACAATGCCCTAATTGAAAAATTACTTTAAAAATACTGCATAATAAATTATAAATCAATAAATATTTGATGTTTTCTGATAAATTTAAATAAATAAAATCTATTAAAACATTTTGCTAACTAAAACAATAATGCTACAATTAAAAAATGAAAATACTAATTGCCTTTGTGATCAAAAATAAAATAAATACAATTGTTTTGAATTGGGAAAGCTAAAATTGTCCTTGTTGTATGTGTGTGAATGAGAGATGGGTTGCAGCTGGAAGGGCACCCGCTGTATAAATAATATGCTGGATAAGTTGGCGATTCATTCCACTGTGGCGACCCCGGATTAATAAAGGGACCAAGCCGAAAAGAAAAAGAATGAATGAATGTCACAAATACTACAAAAAATAAACATTAAATACTTGAAATGAATACACAAAAAGCCATACATAGCTGACAAAATAAAAGTTCTTTTGGAAAACAAGAAAACTAAATAAATAATAATAATAATATGCAACACGGTGGCTCAGTGATTAGCACTGTCGCCTCAAAGCAAGAAGGTTGCTGGTTTGAGGCACAGCTGGGCCAGTTGGCATTTCTATGTTCTCCGCATGTTGCTGTGGGTTTCCTCTGGGTGCTCCAGTTTCCCCCACACTCCAAAGAAGTGCATTATAGGTGAATTTAATTAAATAAATAGGCTGTAGGCAGCACGGTAGTATAGTTGACTCACAGCAAGAAGGTCGCTGTTTCAAGCCTGGGTCAGTTGGCATTTCTTTGTACACTCTCCCAACGTTTGTGTGGGTTTTCTCCGGGTGCTCCGGTTTCCCCAACAGTCCAAACACATGTGGTATAGGTGAAATGGGTAAGCTAAGTTGTCCGCAGTGTATCAATGCGAATGAGTGTGTATGTGTGTTCCCCAGAGGTGGGTTGCAGCTGCAAGGGCATCTGCTGCATAAAACATGTGCTGGATAAGTTGGCAGTTCATTACACTGTGGTGATCCCTGATTAATAAAGGGACTAAGCCGAAAAGATGAATGAATGAATGAATGAAATTGGCTGTAGTGTATGTATGTGAATGCAAGAGTGTATGGGTGTTTCCCAGTGCTGGTTTGCGGCTGGAAGGGGATTCTTCATAAGTGTCAAGAACAGCATTTCTTTTTTTCTTAAGCATGCTTTACAAAATCAGACCGATCTAAAGCATGGCTTGAGCAGTAATCCCTCAAGAACATAATCAAAACGTGCCATTATCTTCTCTTGTTCAATAATCGGGGCTAATAAGATTGTAGTCTGGCTTGTATGATCCGCCATCAGAGAGCTTGTGTTTCTGTGCGGCCCCAGAGGTGCTATCTGAAACCATTGCCCTATTGATTAAAGATGGCACCGGTTTCTCAGCCTGGATCCCCTGGCATCATAACACAAGCTAAAGCACCAATGCTCTTTGCAGACTTCGCCCTTTTGAAACCAGAGCCAAACGTCTAAAAGACTATGATTCTAGCTGACCCGTCAAACAGAAACTCAAGCTGTGACGCTGGTGGCTCTTTATAGGCTACATTCACACATACAAACGCACAATTTTTACTACAGTTACACATGGCATTCACACTAGCCTGGAGTTTTCAACACCTAAAAATTGAGAGTTTTGTAAACAAAGCAGAGCCCCACATTTAAGTCTGAAAACTTTAGGGGCACTATTTTAACGATCTTAGTGCGATAAGTGCGTGATGCAAAAGCATTTAGGCCCCGTTTACACTGTCAGGTCTTGATGCCCAATTCCGATTTGTAGCCTATATCTGATTTGTTTGCCTGTCTGTTTACACGTTGTTTTAATTGCGACCCATATCCAATTCTTACGTTTACACTTGCATGCATAAAGGCGGGTTCTAGCATCTGTGCCACACTAGCCACGATGGAAGAAATTGTGTTGTTTTTAGCTCTGCGAAATATGTGAAGTGTAGTATATGCAGTGAATGGTTTAGTCTTGATTGACCCCCATGCAGTTTATGTAATGGTATGGCCCTGATGTGTTGAAGATGTAGCCTTTGTCTGTGTGCGCACTGGTGTTGAAGAGAATAAAGTTATTCTATTTGTAGCCCGCAGTGCGTTTATTAATAGCGACAAAAAGCAAAAGTTACAACAAGAAGTTCGCCCAACTTTAACATGTTTTTGAGGTGGAGGTGGGAAAGGGCCGTCATCGCAGCTTGCGCTTATGGTTTATGCGTTATGATGTCCTCCACCATTTAGAGGACTTTGTGGGAACGAGAGAGATCTCAGGTCTGGTGGGAGCAAATTGTGGTGACTGACCACTTTCCTTCATGTTTCCTCTGATGTTGTTTACCGCGTTGGCATCTCCACACACGCTCTACTTCCTGTCATTAAACCAAAGAGAAGCACCACATTGTCGCAAGTTTAACGACGTACAGAACGGAATGCCTCAATAAATCCGATCTGCCTGTTTACATGACAGTCGCATTGTCACATATCCGATCTGTATCTGATTTATGTCTGACTGAAACCGGTCTCTGAATATCCGAATGCATGCGTTTATTTCATGTTTACACGCTGATAGAACAGATCCGATCTGTGTCACATATGAGCAAGAAATCGGAATTGGGTCACATTTAACTGGCAGTGTAAACAGGGCCTTGTAGTGTGTGTCCGAATCCACATTTGCTATTTTAAGGACAAAAAATACACTCTGCACATAATGTGCATTAAACCAATTACACTGGTCTTCCATTCCCCTCTAAGAGTCAGTTGTGTCATGCCATTTACTATTTACATGGCGAACAGTGTAAGTAGAAAAACTGAACGCTTCACTAGTGAGAAAACAGTTAAACAGACAATCTGCAGCGCGAGGATAAAGAATGAGCTTTTTTATTTATGTAAAAACTAGTGCTGTCAATCGATTAAAAAAATTAACTAATTAATCACACGATTAATTGCATTTAAAAAACTGAAACTTGTAATTTTGGCTATTCAAATGTAAAATTAATGTAAAAAACTATTTAAATTCAAAATATAATTGTTTATCAGAATTTTTGTTTAACTTGTAACACAGATTTCTTCATGTAAACAACATACCCACAATAAACCATCAAGATCCTGGCTTAGTTCTCCTTTACATTCAGCCAGTTGCTAAGACAGTCCAGTCTTTTGACATTATCGGGGACAATGTGGTCCTTTTGTTTTGAATGATGTGAGCTGAGAGTGAGAACAGTCTCTCACGAGCAGAATCATCGAATCAGCATATGAATTTCGTTGCCTAATTTTGTTGCCACTGATGCTACAAGGATGTAAGAAACATCAAGCGGTACATCAAAGCCACGCTCAGGTTGTGTCACACCAAAACCGAATTCTAACAGGGACTTTGGTCACTCCATCTTTTAACATTTAAACAACTTTGAGGGATGCAGACAGCGATGCTGGCAATGTTTAGGCGTTTGCTCTTGTTGATAGGAAACGCGCACACACACACACACACAACGTGCGCAGGACAGCCAGTGAGCGACTCCCTTCAAGAATCATTAACACGCATGAACGTGTTCATCAAATTAGCTTAAACTAAGCGTTCTAAAGTATGGCTGTATTTCACAAGAATTCTGACACAACTATGCGAAGCAGACGCTTTACAAAAGTTGCGTTTAAGGGGGAAACACGTCAAACATAATTAAACATTATAGGGAATCATCTGAAAGGCAGAGGAATGCACATCCTTTTACAACTCGCGACATCATCTGAATTTCACTGATACATTTGCATGGACACCAATACTGCGATTTTAATATGTTTAAGATAATACTCTCTACCATGTAAACAGTGTTTTTTGATTACCTTTTCAATAGTTCACACTTAGCTGATAATCAATATGGCGTATTTGGCATGCTGTCCCGGGAGAGAGCCCTGAGCACGTAATATCCTCAAGGCCGGGGCTCCCTCCCGTTAGAAGGGCGAGAGGCGAGTTCGAGCTTAGGTAGGTCTCGATAACTCCCCTGCTTGTCGCCATGTGAGAAGTGTAAACTACGGTTGTCTTAGGTGATAATTTGGTTTAGTCGATTGGCTATTGTTTATGTTTTTGGACGGTGGGAGGAAACCGGGGAACCCGGGGGAAACCCACGCAAACACAGGGAGAACATGTAAACTACGCACAGAAACACCGACCAGCCCGATAGGAGGTTGGACCAGCGGTGTTCTTGCTGTAAGGCAACAGTGCTAGCCACTGGGCCACCGCGCTGCCCTTTTGGAAAAAGGGGGGAAGTAGGGGTGGAAGGGGGGGAAGCTTCAAGACGAAGATAATGAGTGAAAAACTCTAGTTATTTATAATGCTTCTATAATCATCTAATAGGGCAGATTACAGAGCTAATGAGGAGCCAATCGTGTTGATCATAAGCACATGATCCTCTCGAAATTAGTTTATGAATAAACCACACAAAGGACCACCGAGTCATAAAGTGCAGAGGTTTTTATTTCTGTTCGGCATGCGGTATCAAATGCCATTAAGACAAAAGTCGAAAGATTAAAAATGAAACAAACGAAATTGCATGAAACTCTGGAAGAAACGCTGGATAGCCCAGTAATGAGACATTAATTGTTTTTTACTGAAACTTTCCTTCTAAAAGTGCTTCCTTGGTCTTATCCATATTTCTTTGCATGTTGAACACACGTCAAGCAAAAAAAACTGCAACTGCGTTAATTGCGTGAATTTTTTTGATGTGTTCAATATTTCAAATTAATCGAATGTGTTAACACGCTTATTTTGACAGCAAGAGTAAAAAATCATAATTTTTGTAACATTTTAATCCTTTATATGTTTTCATTTGTAAAGTTATTTGTGTATTGCTGTACATCCTATGTGTATAAAGCAATGTGTAAGCGTTTGGAAGCGTTTTAAATTACAAAAACTTTGCGCCATTGACTTTAGACCAGCTTTTAGTTGGTCAATGGACCGGTCTATTTCAGTTGTCTCAAAATAGCAAAGTACCAAAAATGTGCATTAACAGACCTCCCTTTTAGACCAGGACTCAAACCATCACTCTTCTTGCTGTGAGGCGACAATGTTAACCACTGAACCACCATGAAGGAGTTAAGTTAGCTTATTAGCTTTTAAAAACTAATATAAGTGGATTGAACATAAAAGATTTAAGTTGTGCCCTGAAAAATCTAAGAAAACAGCAGTCATGAAGTGTGGATGACAATCTTTTCTGCAATATAATTGAAACAATCTCATGATCCCTAATAGATTTCATGTTTAAATGCAGTGTTAATATTAAAACACACATGTCTCAAGGTTGCCTTAGACCTCCATTATGTTGGGTATTAAACCCGTCTTCTTGCATATACCCCCGTTTTCTTTTTTTTTCTTTTTTGGCTTGATGGCTGATCTCCAAATCACAAAATAGCCAAAAGCCTGAAACAAAGCACTCTGAGCCCGCCAAAAACAGGACTGAACGCGGGGAACACAGATCCTGCACGCTCACTCCAGGTCCTCTCGGGTTGCATAAAATTACGCAGAAATATGTGAGATTTCCCTGCATATCAGACACTTTGTGGAGATTAGAAAAGGCTTGTTAGCGTGACTGCAGCCCTTCAGGAGCCAGACTCCTCGTCCATTATTAGAGTATTAGCAGTATCTACGGGCATCAGGCGAAGAATTCTCTTTCCGCTGATGGAGAGCCAGCTTCCTTCACAGCCTCCACAAACTGCTGGCTTATTCATTTCATAGAGACACATGCGCTGATGGTAATTAAATATTGTCATTGTTACACACAGACATATTATATAGTCACGTCAAGTCAAGCTGTCATTCTGCTACATGTGTGGACATACAAAGGAATGAAATATCATGTCTCTCAGGACAACGGTGCTACATAAATTAATCATAAACACAAATACAACACTGGACATAAGAGCTATTTTAAAAAATCCTGCATAACATATACAATAATAGAGAAAAAGAGTTGTGCTACTTAATTTCGTGGAAATTTTGATGCATTTCTTTTTTTACGAGTCCACTTTCAAAACAATGATACAAAACTATCTAAATATCTGTTACATAAATTAAAATATAACACAATAATATCAGTGTTGTCAGAATTATCTAAATAAAATTATCTAAATATCTAAATATCATTCTTAAAACGTAGCCTGCGGATGTTTCTAGAGACCGTGATTTACGTGGCTGGAGGTGTGACGCCATTCCTCTTTGCATTTACCGGCTGGGCTGATGGCTCGCCTCCGTGTGGAGGACTTTCCCGCCACAACCAGTTTGTCCGGTTAGCTCATCGTGTTACGTCGGTGGAGAGGAGGCCCGGAGGAGGAGGAGAACCCGGGCGCGTTCGAGACTGGGTTTGAGTCCGGGGAAGAGTGGTTCCAGAAATCAGGTAAGACAAAAAAACAGAATCTAAAAAATAAAGCGATGGAGTTCGTAATGTGGCGAGAATGCGGTGAATCCAAAAACGGACAAGGGCTTTTCTTTTCATCGCTTGGGTTTAGGAAAGGAGGAGGAGAAGGAGGAGAGCGGCCGGGTCGGACATTTTCATTCATTCAGTCATTCAGCCAGTCGGTCAGTCGGTCTCTCGACAGTGGCCTCCAGCGGCTTTTTACGCGAGAACAGCGCACTCGCACAAATACATACCTACCAGGACGTATTTTGCAGTCTCCAGAAACGTCCGCGGGGTTATCTTTCCAGAATGAACCCGGGTTGGAAACATCCATACACACGCTCATACACTATGGCCAAATCATCTATAGCGCATGTCTTTGCCTTTTGGTGCTCCGGTTTCCTCCACAGTCCAGAGGAAATCCACGCCAACACAGGTAGAACATGCAATCTCGAACCAGTGACCTTCTTGTTGTGAGGCGACAGTGCTAAGCACTGAGCCACAGTGTTGCCCTATTGTTATTATCTTAAATAATATTAATTGAGAGAAAACTGGTACAATTTTTGCACTCTTACAAGCAATTTAATTTAATTTAATTTAATTTAATTTAATTTCGGCCCAACAACAAACACGTTGAGTAAATAAAAAAGTAAATATATATTTAAGCCAATTTAGCATTAATTGATGTATTTAAATTTCAAAATTAATATATATTTTAATTTCTTTACTGTGATTGTATTCAGTTATCTGCATTTTAGCCAAATCAAAATACAAGTTTTAACATATAACAAAAATATAGATTGTTTTACCGCTTTTTAGTATTAATATTTTTTCTGAGTCCACTTTCAAAACAATGATGCAAAATGATCTAAATATCTGTTACATAAATTAAAATATATTACAATACTATCAGTCTTGTCTGAATTATCTAAATAAAATGATCTAAATATCTCTTATATAAATTAAAATAGGCAATGCGGTGCCGCATTCAATAGTGCTGTCATCACAGCAAGAAGGTCGCTGATTCGAGCCTCGGCTGGGTCAGTTGGCATTTCTGTGTGGAGTTTGAATGTTCGCCTTGTGTTCGCGTGGGTTTCCTCTAAGGGTGTCACGATTTTCGATTTTTAATTTAAATTTGTGCTCAATTTCGATTACCGAATCAAAAAAATAGATGCTGCCACGCCCCCATGTCACGTCAGCATGACTTGCCAAGCGGGAAAAAAACAGGCTTGTTGAAGTGCTTGTTAAACTGCAGAAGCAGGAGACCCGTCGACAGAGCTTAAACCCTCTTCTCTTTCAATGAAGTCGCATTTTGGATGTAAGCATTTTGGATTTCCAGTGAGTTATGTTGACAACGTACGTGTTGTCGACAAAAAAAAAAAAAACACAGTTTTGCAAGCTCTGCTATGTACGTATTACGTACGGTTCGTCCGACAGACAACACCGGCATCGCGATCCTCCGCCCGCCCCCGTTGCAAATCCGCTCACGAAAAGTACACACTCAGGCCCTGTTTACACTGTCTTTGTTTTTGAATGGCATTTTAGAAAGACAACGATATGACATCCACAGTGGCGTGTAGCATTTCTGAGCAGCCCTCCTTCCTCTCTACCTCTGAAAATGCACATCACGTGACCACACAGACACAGACGCACACACAGCCATATGAGCTTGAGACAGCAGGTCCATTCATTAACTGTATGTTTATGTACTGTATGATTTGTTTATGGGTAAAACAAAGACCATGCAGGTCAGGTAGTTTAAACGGTAGGTTACAAATAATTAATTGGTCATTAATTAATTATTCATAATCGAAAATCGAATCGAATCGTGCCTTTAGAATCGAAAATGTAATCGAATCGAGGATTTGGAGGATCGTAACACCCTTAGTTTCCTCCAGGTGCTCCAGCATTCCACTGTGGTGACCGCTGATAATCAGGCACTAAGCCAAAGGAAAATGAATGAATGAATATTCTATTATGCATTTGTATGCATGAGTTTAAATGCATTATGAACACATTGTGGTTCTCTAAGGGTTAACATAGCATTGCTTGATCGTGATTGCTTCAGGAAGAGTTTAGGGAGGCTTGAAAGATGCTGGCACTGGCTGTTTGAGACATCCAGACTTTATTCGGGCCTTCAGCCAAACGCTGTTAGAGAGGTGTGTGTGAGTGTGTGTTGTGGATCAGGGACGTTACTACATGTCCAAGGAGGAAGAGCTCGTATAATGCAGAGCTTTGTTATCAACAACAACTGTAACATCGATATCACTCGACCTGACAAGGTTACAACTTCAGTAATCTGTGAAATGCCACTTATTAAATTCAGGAAAACTGAGAGCCTGTGGCAGGTGCCAGAGCATTAAATGAATGTAAGTGGGAAACATTAAAGCCACACACTGAGCTATAAAACATATTAGACTGAGAGCTGGAAGTACATTAGGACTGTGAGAAATGTACCGTCTCTGGGCCAAAGATGATACACAGATTTGTAGCATCTGAAAGATAATAATAATAATAATAATAATAATAATAATAATAATAATAATAATAATAATAATAATTATAAATAACAACAACAATAATAACAATAAATAACAATAATAAAACTAACAATAATAATAATAAAGTTTAACATTTTTGCTTTACTTTTTGTACATTAAAATGAGTACAGTTTAGTTTTTAAAATAAATAAAATAATTCTTATTCTTATTTTTAATTTAAAAAATAATTATAATTTTTTTTGGAGCAAAAACATTTTCCATCGTATACTTTTACCATAATTTACAGAAAAAAAGCCATTCAGTATTTAAAAAAAATGTATAATAATAAATATTATTAATAAAGTTTATGATTCTTTTGTACATTATGATGAGTACATTTTACCCTTAAAAACAAAATAAATAACTTTTATTTATTTATTTTATTTATTTATTTATTTTCACTTTTTTTTTTAAGCAAAAAATTTTCCATAGTATCTTTTTACCATGATTTACAGAAAAAGTCATTTAATATAAAAAAATATGTGTAATAACAATAATGATAATATTAATAAAAACAATAATAATAAAATGAACAAATAAATATTAATAATAATAATACAGTTTTGCATTTTTTATTTACTTTTTGTACATTAGAATAAGTACATTTTAGTAAAAAAATAAATGTATTATTTTTATTTTTATTTTTTATTCTTTTTTTTTTGGAGAGCAAAACAATTTTCCACTGCATGTTTTTTACCACAATTTACAGAATAAAAAGTAATTCAGTTTTAAAAATTATGTAGAATACGATAATAATAATAATAATAATAATAATAATAATAATAATAATAATAATAATAATAATAATAATAATAATAATAATTAAAATAAACAAATAAATAATAATAATAATGTTTTGCAATTTTGCAAAACAATTTTTCCATTGCATATTTTTACCATGATTTACAGGAAAAAAGGAATTCAGTATTAAAAAAATAGCTTATACCAAAAGGTTTTTGTAGGCATACTTAAAACAAGAATGAAATGATGACATAAATGAAAAAGAAATACTCTTAATAACTCTAAAATACTGAATTATTGTCATTTTTTATCTTTATTTATGCAGACACCAAAATAGGACGTCTTGTATATAAAATATTTTAATTACTATTATTACCCTCCAAAAATAATGTATATAAAGGTTAGCAATATTATAAATAATATGAATATTTAAAAACTAATTAAATTATTATCTAGATTTTGAACTTTCAATACACACACGCACACGCACACACACACACACACACACACACACACACACACACACACACACACACACACACACACACACACACACACACACACATATACAATATGTGGGTATGGAAAGTGTGTGGCTTTCTTTATCAAGAGCAATCAGTATAATCAAACGCAGCTGGACTCAAATGAAGATGTAGAACCATCTCAAGGACGATCAGAAGAAATGGACAGCACCTGAGTTAAATATATGAGTGTCACAGTAAAGAGTCGGAATGCTTAGGACCATGTGATATTTCAGATTTCTGTTTTATAAATCTGCAAAAATATCAACAATTCTGTGTTTGTGTGTCAATATGGGGTGCTATGTGTACATTAATGAAGAAAAAAATTAACTTAAATGATTTCAGCAAATGCCTGCAATATAACAAAGAGTGAAAAAATGTGTGTATTTTGCATCAATTATTATTGAGACTATTCCAGCTCCATACAATGCAATAAAAATGTTACTTGAGACTAATCTACCTCCATAAAATGCTATTTTATTTTAAAAAAATCAATGCAACTTGAAAAGACTGTTGTTGTTGTTTTTGTTATCCTGCCGTCTATTTTACCTTATTTTGGATTGTGTCCGTCCAAAAGACCCTTTGCAGCTGGTAATGGAAATCCACACCAACAGCAGCTCCTCTGTTCTGGGACTGAACCAGTGTTTGAGAGCCGTGTCCATGAACATCAGCGATCAGCAGGTCTCTGCCGTTGGAGAATATAAGCGAGGGCACGCCAGCTAAACATAACCAAAGACAGCAAATTAATGACGGATACAGCTTGACAGTTTTCAGAGAACACACATAATATAACGCACTTTTGATAAGGCGTAATTAATGTGAGAGAGTTTAGGATTGGCTGAGTGGTGCCAGCGTTAGTTATTCATTTTCCAGATGCTGCCAAACAAATGGTTGGGAGGCAGACATTTCAGGAGCTTAATAACATGATGGTGTGCGATGCAGGCAGAGTGATGGGTTACAAAAAGCCTGATTAATGGACATGTGAGATAACGGCTAACGGCAGGAATATCCGTCTGAAAGCAGTGATGCTGGTGTAAAAGCATGTAATACAGTCATTCAATAATTTTCCTTTGGCTTAGTTCCTTTATTCATGAGTGCTGGCCACAGCGGAATGAACCCCCAACTTATCCACCATATGTTTTACACAGCAGATGCTTTTCCAGCTGCAAGCTGGTACTGGGAAACATCCATACCCATACACTACGGCCAATTTAGCTTATTCAATTCACCTATAGCGCATGTCTTTGGACTTGTGGGGGAAACTGGAGCACCCAGAGGAAACCCACACCAACACGGTGGAGAACATGCAAACTTTGCACAGAAATGCTTACTGGCCCAGCCGGACTCGAACCAGTGACCTTTTTGCTAAGGCGACAGGGTGGTCCCTTTGATGCGCTGGACAGTTTTCACCACCCACTGCAGTGCCTTACACTCAACAACAGAGCAACTGCCATACCAGACTGTGACGCAGTTGGTCAGGATGCTTTCTATCGTGTAAAAGTTCACCAAGACAGCTGATGAAAGCTGGTTCTTCTTGAGTTGCCTTAAGAAAAATAGGCACTGGTGAGCCTTCTTGACCAGGCTAGAGGTGTTGGTGGTCCAAGAAAGGTTCTTTGAGATGTGGGTCCCTAGGAACTTTGAGACAGGTAGGTTGGTAGGAAGGTTGAGACAGCTCAACGGCCATCCCATTGGTGTGGATGGGATCGTGTGAGCCTGTTCGTCCCGTCCTGAAGTCTACAATGAGCTCCTTGGTCTTATTGGTGTGAAGGAGCAGATTATTGTCGGTGCACCAAGTGGCCAGATGCTATATCTCCTCCCTGTAGGCAGTCTCATCATTGTTGCTGATTAGACCAATCAACGTGTGACCAATTTAGGTGAACATAATAAGTAATAGAAAGTAATGTGAATTTATAAAGTGCATTTATTGTGTATGGCCATACACCCAAAGCGCTTCACAATCATGAGGGGGGTCTCTATACTACCACCAGTGTGCAGCATCCACTTGGATGATGCGGCAGGACAATGGTGCCAGTGTGCTCACTACACACCAGCTATAGGTGGAGTGAAGTGACGGTGATAGGGCCAATTCGGTGGATGGGAACGATTGGGAGGCCATGATGTGTAAGGACCGATGGAGGGAACCTGGCCAGGGCACAAGGGTTACACCCCTTCTTTTTACAAGAAGTGCCATGGAATATTTAATAACCAAAGAGGGTCAGGACCTCGGTTTAACGTCTCATCCGAAAGATGGCGCTCACTGACAGTATAGAGTCCCCTTCACTATACTGGGGCATTAGGACTCACACAGACCACGAGTTGCTGGCCTCACTAACACCACCTTCAACAGCAACCTAGTTTTTCTATGTGGTCGCTCATCCAGCGCTCAGTTGGCATTTCTGTGTGGAGTTTGCATGTTCTCCCTGCCTTCGCGTAGGTTTCCTCCGGGTGCTCCAGTTTCCCCCACAGTCCAAAGACATGCGGTACAGGTGAATTGGGTAGGCTAAATTGTCCATAGTGTATGTGTATGAGTGTGTGTGTGAATGTGTGTGTGGATGTTTCCCAGAGATGGGTTGCGGCTGGAAGGGCATCCGCTGCGTAAAAACTTCCTGGATAACTTGGTGGTTCATTTCGCTGTGGCGACTCTGGATTAATAAAGGGACTAAGCTGACAAGAAAATGAAAGAATGAATATATATATATGTGTATATATATATATATATATATATATATATATATATATATATATATATATATATATATATATATATATATATATAATTGTTCGATTTGTTAATTGTTTTTAAATAGATGTACTGTTAATAAATGAAATATATCAAGTGACTTGGCAAATGTTGTCTTCATTTAAACATACTGTGATAAATCATGGATGTTCATTTGTGATATATCACTATCATAGGCAAAACATCATGACAATATAATATTGTAAGCATGTAAAAGGCATGACTGAACTCACATGAGGGATTTGCTCTGCAGTATCTATGCTGCTCCAGAATGTAGCCGTCCCGACAGCTGCAGCGATGACTCCCGATGCGATCCTCACACAGCTGATCACACATTCCCCACAGACTGCAGTCATCATAATCTGAACAATGCACACAGAATACGGAGTCGTCAGTGTCAGGATACTTGTCTTACAGATTTGAGCTTTCCACACCGCTCTTAACCCTGGGTTATCATCGTTCTAAACATGAATTTTAGGGTCCCGTTAAGTGCATTGAAATGTGCATTTTTTATTCGATGTTTGACGTAATCTTATCTGACAAATGAAAAGAGGGTGTGACAGTAGCTCCTCCCATTTAAAAAAAAAAAGCCAATAGCTTTTCGTTTTTATCACAGCTCTGCCAGTGAGAGTGGTTGAGATCAAGAGCAGCAAATGAAGAGCAAATGAGAAGCGTATTAAAGGGGGCGGGGCATGGCAGATACTGGAGAACACTTGATTGGTCTAAATTTGATGAGAAACTTAAGTATGAGTTGATGTGAAAAAAAAACCATTGACTCATTTAGGTGGAAGAGACAAACTGCAAGCTTAGGATGTTTCCATCAGGGTATATCTTCTAAAAGGGGTGGAGTTTTGTCACTGTTTTTAGCACACTGGCTAATAGATATCCTTAAGACTAACATATTGATACTGACATCTAAAAAACTTTATTTTAAAAAACCTTAAAGGTATTAAACCTAAAACTTGACGTTCACAGTAATCGACTATAAAATGAGTCGCTGAAAACTCTGGAACTTAACAATGAATGGAATGCTTTACCCATGCAGGAGCGGCTGTCGTTTGTGTTGATCACATATCCAGGTGGACAAGCACAGGTTCCTCCATCCGGAGACGCGTGACAGTGATGTTCACAGCTCAGCGAAGCACAGCGCCAGATACCTGACACAAAACACAGACACACATCAGCAAAATCCATATACAAGGAAAACATATACAAGGATTCTGGTAGTTTAGGATCAAAGTCAATAGCTATGTTTCCATCCAAAAATGTGAATTGACTTGATGCGCAAAACTAAATTACTGCATGAAAGACGTGCGAATACAGCAGTGTTTCCATCCAATGAGTCAAAGAGAACAAAATCCACACTTCCTGATTAACTGGCGCCAAATATCAACTGTAAAAAGTGCATGAATATTTTCTATATTTGATAAATTACTTACACCTCAGAAGGCAATCCTGACATGCAGTGAATGTGCGGTGGCGTTCTTGATTCTGGAAGTCATTAATAATATAATAACACTAATACTGAAACGGTTCTGGCGTTTTAGATTGACCAGAACATTTCAGATGTTTTACAGTGTGCTCAGCCTGCTGGTTTGTCCAGTCACACACATTTTTATCATCACATGATCTTTTATAACAAAATCACATGACCTTGTTTAATGCACATACTGGAATTTGTTCGGTAAAAGTATTTCCATCATAGTTTATGTGCATCTTTTCTTCTCGGATAAAAAGTTTATCCTACTCAGTTATGTAGACGTTTTTTATGCACATTTTCAAAATCTGTGTGCATTTTGACGCTTCCATCAACCATTTTTTTATGTGCATATCCAAAATACTCATAAAAATAGGTGGATGGAAACACAGCTAATGATACCCTTAAATACCCTGACTGTAAGCAAATGCTAAACAGAACGGTAATATAAAAAACAACATTTTTCTAAAATCTATTTGTAAGTTAAAGAAGGTTGCTGGTTTGAGTCCCGGCTGAGCTAGTTGGTATTTCTTTGTGGAGTTTGCATGTTCTCCCCGTGTTGGTGTGGGTGTCGCTATAGGTGAATTGGATGAACTAAATTGGTCGAAGTGTATGTGTGTGGATGAGTGTGTATGGGTGTTTCCCAGTACTGTATTGCGGCAGGGCACTGCGTAAAACATTTGCCAGAATAGTTGGTGGTTCATTCCGCTGTGGTGACCCCTGATAAATAAGGGGCTAAGCGGAGAGAAAATGAATGAATAGTGGATCTTATGCCATTGACAGGGCTGATCCTGCCCCCCATGCCAGTAAACACCAATCAAAGAAGACAATGTGTTGACAGACAAGTGGTGACAGAAATCAATTTGGATTAAAGATTATGGGTAAAGGCAATATTTAAAAATTATGATGTACACAAACAAATCATATAGGCTATTATACTGTAAATATTACAATATTTAATTTAAAAATGTCATTTTAGTTTTATGGTGACTTAAACCAAACTTTAAAACTGCTTAGTCTCTATTTCAGGTCGCCACAGCGTATGCAGCGCCAACTATTCCAGCATATGTTTTATACAATAAATGCCCTTTCAGCCGCAACCCACTAATGGGAAACACCCATACACAATCATTCACACACTCATACTCTACTGCCAATTTAGCTTATTCAATTCACCTATAGCGCATGTGTTTGGACTGTGGGGGAAACAGGAGTACCCGGAGGAAACCCAAGGCAACATAGGGAGAACATGCAAACTCCACACAGAGATGCCAACTGACCCAGCTGGGACTCGAACCACCGACCTTCTTGTTGTGAGGCGACAGTGCTAACCACTGAGCCACCCCTTAATACTTTTTATTTTTATTTCAAATGTTAAAATTGCCATTTTTTTTATTATTTTTGTCTTTAAAATTATTTTATTAATCCACTGTATTATTGTATTAAAAATCTTATTTATTTGATCATTTAAATTATAGAAATAATGCTAAAATAAAATAATTTACATGTTAAACAAAAAAACTCGAATTATTTGAGCATTTTTTTATTATTTTGTTAATTGTTTTATTGAAATAAAAGTGAAATAATGGAGTCACGGTGGCGCAGCGGTTTGCACTGTGACCTTACAGCAAGAAGGTCACTGGTTTGACCTTGATCGATCAGATGGCATTTCTTTATGGAGTTTGCATATTCTCCCCGTGTTGGTGTAGGTTTCCTCCGCCAGCTCCGGTTTCCCCCACAAGTCCAAAGACATGCGGTACAGGTGAATTGGGTAAGCTAAAATTGTCCCTAATGTGTGTGTGTGTGTGTGTGTGTGTGTGTGTGTGTGTGTGTGTGTGTGTCAATGAGTGTGTATAGATGTTTCCCAGTGAGGGGGTTTCAGCTGAAAGGGCATCCGCTGTGTAAAACATATGCTGGATAAGTTGGCGGTTCATTCCGCTGTGGCGACCCCTGATTAATAAAGGGACTGAGCCGAAGGAAAATTAATAAATGAAACTGAAAGAAATAATACTATTCTCGATGAAAACCTTAATCCATTTAATACTGAATATTTTGTTAATAATGTTGTTTCTATGATTATGTTATGTCTTTAAAATCATCTTCAGTTATAGAAATAAAACTGAAATAAAATCTTTAAAACATAAAACCTCAAACAAAAAACACCAATCAGCAAGTGTGACAGGCGGTTGAATGATAATTAGATTTTAACTGACTGCAGTTGCGTCCGGCGGTGATGTTGGTCTCATCTTCTCCATCAGGACAGTGAACTGTCCCGTCACAGAGGTGGTCAAAAGGGATGCAGACACCAGAAGAAGGACACGGCCATTCGCCTGGATAACACTCCTGCTGGACATTATCTGAACACACCACATACACAGCGCTTCAGCCCATATTCATACAGCTGTCAGCACGCTGCTCTGAGACACACTGAGCATTCAGAAGGTCATTTTAAAGATGTAAAAATGCACACAAATCTATCACAAATGGGTCAAAAAGTCAAACAAATATATTACAAGAAAGCAAATTTACTGCAAAAAAAATGTTTTTCTTAGAGTTTTTGTCTAGTTTCAAGTTTAATATCCAGCATTTTCTACACTGTTCATGATTTTAGTAAATTACACAGTATTCAACGGCAATATAAACTAGAGCTGCATGATATGCATGAGAAAAAACTGACATTGCAATATTTTCTTTTACTGCTATATACAGTTGAAGTCAGAATTATTAGCCCCCCTTTTTATTTTTTCCCCATTTTCTGTTTAACAGAGAGCAGATTTTTTTCAACACATTTTATAACTGATTTATTTTATCTTTCTCATGATGACAGTAAATAATATTTGACTAGATATTTTTCAAGACACTTCTATACAGCTTAAAGTGACATTTAAAGGCTTAACTAGGTTAATTAGGTTAACTAGGCAGGTTAGATTAATTAGGCAAGCTATTTTATAACGATGGTTTGTTCTGTAGACTATCGAAAAAAAAATAGCATAAGGGGGTAAATAATATTGTCCTTAAAATTGTGTTTAAAAAATTTAAATCTGCTTTTATTCTAGTCGAAATGAAACAAATAAAACGTTTTCCAGAAGAAAAAATATTATTACACATACTGTGAAAATGTCCTTGCCCTGTTAAACATCATTTGGGAAATATTTAATAAAGAGAAAAAAATTCAAAGTAATTAAAAAATAATCCAACTCTATATTATGATATAAATACAATTTCAACAGATGACTTAAATATCTCTTTGTAAACAATGCAGGATTTTAGATTGATTGGGATGATTTTTTGGCCACTGTATGGGTATAAATTACAATAAAAAAAATTACCACAAGAAATATGCGCACAGAAATCCACAGATTTCTGCAGATTTTTAGCCCATCATTGAGTCTATTTATTCACTTGTGTAAATGTGTGTAAATTTATATTTATTCTGTCTGTAAATTCAATACAGTAATACTATTGACTAATATGAAAATGTACGTATGATTTATTCACAATTTACAATACAGTTTGCAAAGCAATATGTTCTGTCTTTTACTATATATATATATATATATATATATATATATATATATATATATATATATATATATATATATATATATATATATATTATGTGAGAAACTTGCTTTGTTTACCAAATAGGTTGATATTATTGTATTTGCATTGTAAACATTAAATAAAGGTTAAAAATAAATTGTTTTCATTTAGTAAATAATTATAAAAATATATAATTAATCTTTAAGGTGCAAACATTAAATTTATTGTGGCCACATACATTAAATTAGGCAAACAAATGCAAATAATTAACTTTGACTCTAAGGTTACACTGATTATTTCTGAAAACAAGACAATATTTTTTTTCCTTCTCTAAAAAAATGTAAGAAATTTTAAATATTTGGACTAGAAACAAGATCAAAAATCTAAGTAAGAGAAGATTTTTTTTTTTTTTTTTTTGCAGTGGATAAAGGCGGCAACATCATGTATTGTCTAAAAATGTATTTACTAAAAGTCCTTCACATAGTGTGTGACTTGGAACATACAGGTTTTTTTTTTTTTTTTTGCTCATTTTAAATACATACCGCAGCCTTTCTCGTCCGCATTGTCCTCGCAGTCATCCTCTCCATCACACAGCCAGACCTGATGGATGCAGCGGCCGCTGGGACAGGTGAAGTAAGTGCCTCTGCAGGTTGGATAGGCTGTAGATGAATTGTGCAGTAAATGAGTAAAAGTATGACTTTATGTCACATTTTTAATTCTGTATGGTTGGATTTGAGGTCGAGAAACTGAAATAAAGTCTCAGCAAAAATATAGTCAGCTGAAATAAAAGTGAAAAATATAAACAGATGAAAAAAATAATAAAAAATAAAACTAAAACCAAGTTTTATTTGGTCACACTTTACAATAAGGTTCAATTAGTTGATGCTAGTTAATGTATTTGCTAACATAAACTAATAATGAATGATCCCTGTACAGCATTTATTAAAGGACATAAAATTACTTACTGTTTATTTCTTTGCATTTTAACTTTGTTAACTATAATATCATGGTTCTCCTCACGGTTTAGGTCTCATTTTGTGAGCCAAATGACAGCAGTTGTTCACTTCCCTCTTTTACCCTGCTCTGCCGGCCATACACACTCTCCACCCCCTTCTCGCAGCGCTTTACACCCATCATGAAGGAGGGGGGTGGTATGGCCCTTTAAGGCCGTACTCACACTAGGTACAGTTGCCTCGAACCGGGCCAAAGTACGCTTGTCCCCCCTCCCGTCTCCCCCGACGGCCCGCGCTCACACCATATCGGGCCTCGGCACGCTTACGTCATCGCTGCTGCGCTGTTCAGAAGCGCTCTCTATGGCAAGCCTTTTTAGCATTTAAATCTTTGTTCTGACTCCATAAATATATTTAGAGATATCTCTAATTATATTTTGACTAGTCATAATTATAATTCGACTAGTCAGAATAACAATTAGAGATATCTGCAATTACAATTGTACTAGTACGAAATCAGATTGGAGATATCTGCAAATATATTATGACTAGTCATATTCCTCCATTGACTTCCATTGAAAAATATTTGCAGATATCTAAATGAGTTTTTACTAGTCATAATACATTTGGAGATGTCTTTAATTCGTCATATTTAGAGATATTTACAAATATATTTGAAGATATCTCTAATTAATTTACTAATAGTCGAATTACAGTTGTAGATATCTTGAATTGGATTTTTGACGAGTCAAAACTCATTTAGAGATATCTGCAAATATTTTTTAATGGAAGTCAATGGAGGAATATGACTAGTCATAATATATTTGCAGATATCTCCAATCTGATTTCGTACTAGTACAATTGTAATTGCAGATTTTGGTTGGAGATTGCGGTTTCGGGCTTTGGCGCGTTTTGCACTCACACACAAGCGTACCGCGCCAAAGCCCAAGTGATCCGCGCTCAGGCACACCTCTTCCAACCGGGCCAGGGCCGGCCAAGTGAACCGTGCTTGAGCCCGATTCAGCGCACTCACACTTCTCAAACGACCCGGGAAACGGGCCTGGGCACGGTACGGATGGCATAGTGCGAGTAGGCCCTAAAGCTCAATATTTTTATTCTACTACCATCCTTCAAAAATTTAGTCCAGTAGTACAAGATCCCTGTGCTTATTTTTAGTTTTTCGTTGGTATTATACAGTATGTTGGTATCTGCATCTTTGAAATTGTTATTGTATTATGTCCCTGCTGCTTCATATTAGCTTTCTATGTTGCCTCTTGGCCAGGTAGTCATTTTGAATGAGAGTTATCAACTGACTTACCTGGTAAAACAAAGGTTATAATGCAACCCAAGCTCATTCTGAAACTGTAGTCCTGTGGAAGTTTCTGGAGACCAAGAAATACTTCCCGGGAGGTACGTATTTTTGCAGTTTTTTTTCTGTATCTCAAATGTCTCTCGCAAGTGCTGTTCGCACCTGAGCTGTTCTCGCGTAAACCCACCAGAGGCCGCTGTCGAATGACCGTCTGTCTGACTGACTGAATGATTGACTGGGCGACCGGCCCATCCACTGACCCACCCTCCTTCTTCCCTAAACCCAACCAATTTTACAGATTGACCCGCCCACCTGCTTACTTCCCTAAACCCAACCAACAATTTACAAAATCCGTCCAGAAAAAGAAAAGCCCTCATCTGATTTTTACCACATTTTCGGATTTTACCACATTCTCACCTTGTTCACTTTATTTTTTGGATTCTGTTTTTGTCTTTCCTGATTTCTGGAACCGCTTTTCCCCCGTCTCAAACCCAGTCGCCTTCATCGTGGTCAGATCCTCTCTGCGTCTCAAGTCCGCGAACGTAGACAACAAGCTAACTGGACAAACTGGGTGCAGCGGGAAAGCCCTCCACACGAAGGTAAGCGGTCAGCTGGTAAGCGCGAAAAGGAACAGCGTCATACCCCCTCGTATCGTCCGCTTAAAAAAATTTATGCAGCCATCATACCTCCGGCTACATAGTTCACGGTCTCCAGAAACATCCATGGGACTAACGTTTTCAGAATGAGCCTGGGTTGTTATAATGTGTTTTTGTGTGTGTGTGTGTATATGTACATATATATGCATATATATATATATATATATATATATATATATATATATATATATATATATATATATATATATATATATATATATATATATATATATATAAATATATATATATATATATATGTATATATATATATATATATATATATATATATATATATATATATATATATATATATATATATATATATATGTATATATATATATATATATATATATATATATATATATATATATATATATATATATATATATTTTTTTTTTTTTTTAGAAAGGTTGAAAACAATAAAACAATGTAAATAAAAAAAGCTGGAAGGGCATCCGTGCGTAAAAATATGCTGAAATAGTTGGCAGTTCATTCAGCTGTGGCGACCTCTGAAATAGACACGGGGCCAAAAGAAAATGAATGAATAAATGAAATGTACGTACTGCAGTTTTGTTCATCACTTCTGTCTCCGCAATCGTCATCATGATCGCAGATGTAGCCTCGAGGAATACACTCTCCATTACTGCACTGAAACTGACCACTGCTGCACCGCTGGGCTGAACACAACCAAGGAAAAGAACAATGTGTGATCTCACCAATAAATGAAACACTGTAAAAACAACACATTTAAAAAAATACACCAATCAAAAATAAGGGTAAAGTCTAGATAGGATAGAGCTGCGGATACGCACATCAATATTGCAGTGTTTATGTGACACTAGCTGCTTCCCAAATGACACACTATACACTTTGCACTATGTACTATGTACTTATGCACTTACACACTAAACAGCATAGTACATGTATGTAGTGTCGTTCCAAATGGAGCACTAATGTTTTTTTTACTAAGCAGAAATTTTAACCGTTTCCCTGATGACGTTTGACGGTTACCAAATCAAAATAAATGACCAAATGAAATAAATGACCAAACTCTCAAATAGTACCTGCCCTGAGTATAACCACATTCACCATCGGGAGGCGCTATAAACACTCGTAAGAGAATTTTGCTTTCACCATCCAAAATAAATAAAGTTATCCAACATGTGCGCTCGATAGCTCCGCCCCTTCCGCTACGTGAGCAAACCTGTGGTCGTTGAGTGCGTGAAGTTCGTTGGTGCGTCAAGATTAAACACTTTTTTACTAGTGCATCATCCAGGAAATTAAAGTGCACTAATTATTTTTAGAGTTTTCAATGTAAACGCACTGATTGCACTTTTTATACTACAAAATGGCGTAGAATAGTGCATAAGAATGCGATTTTGGACGCACCTACTGTATACAGTACTGTGATGGTTGGGTTTAGGGTTATAGGGGTAGAAAACAAAAAATACAATTTATTGAGTAATTTAATAAATAACAAATAATACTCTGTAAAGGCGGCACGGTAGCTCAGTGGTTACCACTGTTGCTTCACAGCAAGAAGGTAACTGGTTCGAATCCTGTCTGAGATGAATTGGATGAACAAAATTGGCCTTAGCGTATGAGTGTGAGAGTGTATGGATGTTTCCCAGTGATGGGTTGCAGCTGGAAGGGCATCCGCTACAAGATATTTTGAAGAAAGGCTAAAAACCTGTAACTATTGACTTTCTATAGTAGGAAAAAGAAATACTATGAAAGTCAATGGTTACAGGTTTCCAGCTTTCTTTAAAATATCTATAAAAGTATATGTATAAAAAAGAAAGCTAGTTAGGTTTTTAACGAGTAAAAGATGAGTAAATAATGACAAAAATTTAATTTTTGGGTGAACTGTCCCTTTAAATGTGAGGCATGTGTTCATGCATGCCAGAGAAAGACACTCACTGCAGTTGGCCTCATCTGAGCCGTCTCGGCAGTTGAGCACCTGGTCACAGCGCTGGCTCCGATTAAAACATGCCCCGTTAGCGCACCTCAGCTCCGAGCATTCTGGGTAAACTGAAAAAAAAAAAAGCACAGCCATCACTCATTCAAGTGAACAGCACTAAAAGGTTGTTGGGCTTTCAGCAGTGACATTTACATTACACTGTACTGAGCTAAACTCTAAAAACTGGACTGAAGCAGACTCAATTAACTAAAACGTCTATGTTAAGCTGCTTGACATTCAATCTACATTTTAAAAGCGCTATAAAAATAAAGATAAAGATGAATTAAAGTAAACAACCACTGCGTAATACAATACAGTATATACAACACTGAGGGGGTTTTCTTAATGCAACCCAGGCTCATTATTGACACATACCCCTATGTACATTTCTGGAGAGCGGCAGATACGTCACAGGAGCTGCAGTTTTTGTTTTTGTAAATCCACCGGAGGCTGCTGTGTACGCTTTGTCAGATCTCAAATTTCTCTCACGAGTGCCTTTTGCAACTGCTGTTCTCACGTGAAGACTGGTTTATACTTCTACTTCGAGTGATTGGCGTGACCCATGTCGTATGCCTTCCACAATGCCGTGCACTAATATTTTTGCACACTCTTTGTGTTTCTCTGCAACAACACTTACGAAACTCTAGTGAGCAGAAGGTTTTTATGTTCCTCTATGTCAAATTTCTTTGCTGGTATTTTGTTTTTTCTGAACGCTACCTTAATGTACAAGTAGATAAAACTTGCTTATTCAGAGGCGGAACTACTGGATGTGCAACGACTTTAATCATAAGGTTGACACAGATTAAGTTTCCACCTGGAGCTCCTTTACAGAACTCCACACTTGTAAACATTCACTCCAACTGGATTCGCGCAACTCTCACCCCCGCCCACACTCGTAAGCACTGCAAAGTTAACTAATCACAACATAGTCACATTTTTTGAGAGGTGCGCATCAGCTTCAGTAACGGCGAGGGCTTTGCGACCGCACGAAGGCTGTGCCGGACCATACGTGTGCGCTTGGCTCAGAAATATTAAGGGTCGATCACACCAAACTAACTTTTCCTAACTAACTTTTGAAAAGAAAAAAAGCGATGTGTGCTTTTTATGTAGCCAGGCAATGACTAAATCAGCTGGGTTTTGAGCGAAAGTGTTGCCGTTGATATTAATATCATTTTAAAAAGTAATAACATTGTGATATTCAAGATTTGTGAAGTCATACAGCTCTGGATAACTCGAAACAGCAACCACAAGTCTCTCCTCCATCTTCAAAAGTCTCTGAAGTCATCTTGACAACACAAACATGGCTGACACCTCAACGGAAACCCGCCTCTACTTTCATTTGATTGGAGAATGAAAAAGACGCAACTGACGTAATGCACTTTTTCTGCTCAGAGTTTACTTTTTTCAACTGCAGGTGCACAGTGGGAAATGCAAAGGAGCAGCAGGCGGTTAAAATGTGAGGCAGGCAGGGCACACAAGTAGCGCACAAAACGCGCGGCCATTAGTAAATCGTTTAAAAAGGCGCCTCTCAACGCACAAAGCAAGTTCGGTGTGATCGGCCTCTAAATCCAGCCCAGGCTAATTTTGAAAACGTATTCCCGTGGACGTTTTTGGAGACTGCGAATTACGTAGCTGGAGGTAAGTATGGCTGCATTTAATTTTTTTAAGCTAACGCTACCGGGCGGTATGACGCCGTTTCTTTTGGTGCTCACCAGCTGACCGCTTACCCCCGTGTGGAGGGCTTTCCCGCTGCAACCAGTTTGTCCGGTTAGCTTGTCGTATATCTTGACGGACTTGAGACGCAGAGAAGGAGTTGACCACGACGACGACTGGGTTCGAGTCCGGGGAAGAGCGGTTCCAAAAATCAGGTAAGACAAAAACAGAATCAAAAAATAAAATGAACAAGTGAACAACAGGGTGAGAATGTGGTAAAATCCGAAAGCGTGGTAAAAATCAGCTGAGGCTTTTTTTTTTCTGGACGGCTTTTCTAAACCGTCTAAACCGTTTCTAAACACAGCAGCCTTTTGCGTATTCGCAAAAACAAAAACTGCAAAAATATGTACCTCCCAGGACGTATTTCGTGGTCTCCAGAAACGTCCATGGGACTACATTTTCAGAATGAGCCTGGGTTGCCTAAATCAGCCTTAAATAGTTGTCTACTGACTGACCAACTGAATGACTGACCAATATCCCCCCCACCACCACCCCTTCACTAAATCTAACCAACAGTTTTTTCAGAATTCAGAAAAAAAAG